>NW_027601973.1:0-58000 GCF_053455715.1 Rhinoraja longicauda | reverse complement strand
ATCAAGGTAAGTTCGAGGGTCATCAAAGAGGTAGATAATCGGGGTTCAGCTCTGCTCTCTGGTTGTGGTAGGATGATTCAGAAGAGCTAACGCTTCAGTACATTCGATGAATTGTTGATTGTTCAGTTGTCAGATACTAGTCCCAATTGTTGCTGACTGTTACGTCCCAAACCTACTTTCTTTTCATGTTTATGCAGCGTGACTGGGTGGAGGTGAACCCCAGCATTTACCTGATCAATAATATTCAGTAAAACTCCAAGACCATTTGGAAAGGCAAGAAGCAGAGTTTGCATTTTGAAGGAATTGTTAGTAGAATCGGGTCTGGGGACAACTTTTCCCTGATTTCAGTGGCAGATGAGTTCTGGCTTATTCAACTCAGTGGCCCCATAGAAGACTTTTGTGTTTTAGCCTCCCGTTTAAAGTCATGAGCATTTTTAAACACTGGTGTGTTCATCAGTGTGCGAACTATTTGAGATCCATTTAGCTGAAGCTGAAACCTGAAGTTGATGTTAGATTGATAACCAGTTAAAAATGTTACCTGTGTTGGAAGAAACTGCAGATGCTGGTTTAAAGTAAAGGAAATAGGTGACGTTTCAGGTCGAGTCTGAAGAAGGGTCTCGACCCGAAACGTCACCTATTCCTTTTCTCCAGAGATGCTGCCTGACCCGCTGAGTTACTCTAGCGTTTTGTGACTAAAAATGTGACACTTTCTTGATATGCTGATATATTGTGGCATTGTTAGTCCACACAACCAGAGCGGTCTTAATAATGGGAACGTTTTGACTGAGTTGCATTTTGTACAGTGAAATGCTGCAGAATTAATGTTAACCTTTTGACAAAAATCCAGGGAATTACCAGCAACAAGCTGACGAAGGAGAGTGTGACCACACTCGGTCGATTGGTCTGTGAACTTGATGGATCTGCGATCCTGGCATCTGATATAACTGTTCTGGATGCATTAAAGAAATGTGTCTCCTATCGAGACGATCAGAAGAGTGCAATTGAAGTTCTCCTTAGAGATGGAAGGAGCAGATATGGGTGAGTGTGAAATGCTCATCCTTTTCAATACAGATCACATCAAAAGTCTCTGTAGTTGATGTTTCACTACTCCATAATGGACTTTCTGAGGAGAACGTACAGACTCTATCCACAACCCAGTGGAAGCAGGTCACTTGAAATAACAACATTTTAATTCCTGAAACATGCTCCTCTGGGCACCATGTTGTAGGAAAGATGTTGTGAAGGTGGAAAGGGTGCAGAGAAGATTACCAAGGATGTTGCCAGGACTGCAGAGTGAACTATAGGGAGAGGTTGAGCAGGCTGGGACTCTATTCCCTGGAGCAGAGAAGGATGAGGGGTGATCTAATAGATGTGTGTAAAATCATGAGAGGAATAGATCGGGTGGAGGCACAGAGTCTGTTGCCCAGAGTGGGGAAATTGAGAACCAGAGGGCATAGGATTAAGGTGAAGGGGGAAAGATTTAATAGGAACTTGAGGGGTAACTTTTTCATGCAAAGGATATATGGAACGAGCTGCGGGAGGAAGACGTTGAGGCAGGGACTATCGTTTAAGAAGCAATTAGACATGGATAGGACCGTTTAGAGGGATATGGGCCAAATGCAGGTTGATGGGATTAGTGTAATTGGAACATGTTGGTTGGTGTGGGCAAGTTGGGCCGAAGGGCCTGTTTCCATGCCGTATGACTCTGACTCTATAACTAAAGTCCATGGTCAAGATATGTTTGCCCAAAACATTCCTGTGCGATGGGCATCCTTACCCTGCAGCTGAGTCTATTGCAAACTAATTGACTTGAGATTATTTTGGAATAATTTACAGAGAGAGATAGATTTTTTGTGTTTTTGACTTGGAGATTAAATTCACACAGATCAGTAATTGACTGAGATAATTTGGCAATAATTTAGAGAGAGAAGATGCTTTTTTTGTGTTTGACTTTGGAGATTAAACTCGCACTGATTAGTAACTAAATCTCATGGGTGTATCTTGAAAGGATTTTCATTGCAGAGTGGAGATAGATGGAGAAGTGGAAAATGGCCCTTTGGCCCATGACCTCGATGCACCCATCTACACTCATCCTCCACTACTCTAATCCCACTTTATATTCTGCATATTGCTATTAATTCCCCCACCAGATTTTGCACACTGGGGGTAATTTACAGTCGGCAATTAAACGCCAACTCTCATGCCTTTGTGGATATGGGGGGCAAGCAGGAACACCTGAACACGCGTGCAAACTCCACACCGACAGCACCCAAGATGAAGATTGTGCCCGGATCTCTGGTGCTGTGAGGCAGCGGCTCTGCTAGATGTGCCATGTGTGGTCTGAGATATGTTCCTCTTGAACCTTGAGCGCACGAATGCTTGGATTATTATGCTACCACTTACAACAATGCTTCATTAACTGAGAGATTTTCATTTGTCTGCAGTGTTCCTTCATCCTGGTCCTCGTCTACGATACAAAGCATTGGAAACCTTTGTTTGGCGTTGACGGACACATGGAGTGAAATAGACAGGGTACGGTTTACAGACACAATTTTAATTCAAGTTGACAAGTTGGAGAAATTGTACTGCTTTGAATTCCTTGTTTAGACTGTAATAGAATGTAGAGTGAAACTTGATCATCGGGAACACTGAAAAGTCCATGATGACATTGGTTAATTATGTGCTGCTAACCCTCTCTCTGTGACTGAAATCTCATTCAGGGGTTTTTTCTTCCCTTTGACCGCATTGGCCATGCCTGCCCTGTCCTCCCCACCTCCACCGCCACAAGACCAACACCCCATTATCCTCCCATCTCATCCGCTATCCCCACACCGAGTCTTCAACTTTGATCTGGTTCCAGCACCCTGGTGATCCTCTGCCTCATGGTCAACGCTCCCACGTCAGCTCCCACCAGCAGTTCAGCCAGTGTCCTGGGCCTCTGCTCCGTGTTCTCTATCATCATGGTTTGATGACGTTCAGCTTGGTCCATTTCCAAGTGGGGATGGTGAGATGCTGTGCTGCTTGTACTTGTAATCCTCTCGTTCCACCATATTTCAATGGTTCAATGGTGTTTTAGTTGTCACGTGTGCAACTGCACAGTGAAATTATTTTTGCATATATGACACACGTGGGCGCCGACATGTTTTGGTGCCATTTCCAAAGTCCGGTTGGCCCGCGGGCTCGATGTACTGGAGCAGTTCCCACGAACCGACATCCCTCTCCTCTACTCGTCCGGCCTTCTTTGTTTCCCGGGGGCACATCTCGCAGTCGACCTTGAAGGTGCTGGAGGCATTACTGCGGTTCACCCTCCTACCGGCCCTTGGTCCTCGCGTGTGACGTCGCCAGCTGACTCCTAGTTCTGCCTTGCCCCAAGACTTCGGCGGGACTTCACTTAAGGTTCACACTGATGTTGGATTGTTCATGGGAGGGATTGATACCCAAATACCAATTGTTTTCATTCATGCAGGATATTTTCTCACTGGTGCTGTTCCAGGCAGAAATTTACAATTAACAATGTGTATAATGTCATCCTTGAACTTATCTACTTCCCCTGTGCAGGCTACCCTTAATGAAGCTCTGCCAAGATTTATCAAGGAAGTCAAAAGATTGGGACCTCCTGTTGAAGTGTTGATATTTATTGGACAGCTCAAGTTACAAAGACGGTCGAACAATTCAGCAAGTATGTAATGAGTATAAGCGTGTGTTGAATAATCAGCGTGGTGGGGAAGAGTAGTGTATTGATATGTTCCTGGGCTAATAAGCTGCAAACAAAGGCCCACCGAGTCCGGACCGACCAGCGATTCATGCATACTAACTCAATCCTGCTCACACCAGGAACAAATTACAATCTTACCAAGCCAATTCACCTACAAACCTGCACGTCTTTGGAGTGTGGGAGGAAACCAGAGTTCCCAATGTAAATCCACACAGATCACGGGGAGAATGTCCAAACTCCATACAGATAGCACCCGTAGTGAGGATCGAACTGGGTCTCTTGTGCCGTGAGGCAGCACTCCGCCGCTGCATAACCGTGCCACCCTCAAGGGTAATGTTAAGGGTAATGTTGGATAGAGAGTTGCAGCTTTCAGATCGAGCAGTGATGAAGGGCAGCTACATATATCCTGGCTGGGTAGGGTGCAGCTAGGAGGGTTACTCACATGGATTCAGGTTCCCATTCACCCGTTGCCCTCATCCTGCTTGGTGGTGAAGGTTGGGAGGAGTGGTCAAATGGTGTACTGGGCAGTCACGGTGTGCTGGAGTTGGAGGGATTGAGGGTAATGGATGGTGTATCGGTTCATTTAATGGTCCTTTCAATACATTATCTCTTCCCACAGCTTCCCATATATTGAACACATTGTTACCACCCCTCCTTTTTAGCACCTGTATCCCATCCGAAAACCCCTTAACCCACAGCATTAATCTGCCTTTCCTGCACCTCCATCAACTAACAGAGGTTTGTATTTGCAGTCTGTACAGAGGGAGTGATAGGTCCCGAGGACATCAGTGACCTGACGCCTGCAATCTACAATGCGGCCCAGTTGGACCTTTGTTTGAGTGATGCTGTGCTGAAAGATAACATTCTCCAACTGGGATCTCTTGCCTTTGATCAAACACAGCTGAAAGTGCTGAAAAATAGACTTCTACAGGTATGTAATCTCTGTGTAAGGACAGAGGAAGAACAACTCATTGATGATGTTTGTTGCTTTTGATTATTCCACGGTGCTGATATAACTTCGGGGACCATGAGAATCACACAATAAGTTAGATTAGTTCAGAAATACAGCGTGGAAACAGGCCCTACGGCCCACCCAGTGCGTACCGACCAGCGATCCCTGCATATTTACTCTATCCTACACAAACTGGGGACAATGTATACATTTATACAAAGCCAATTAACCTACAAACCTGTATGTCTTTGGATTGTGGGAGGAAACCGAAGATCTCAGAGAAAACCCACGCAGATGACGGGGACAACATACAAACTCTATACAGATAGCACCCGTAGTCGGGATCGAACCCGGGTCGCTAAAAGCATTGTAAAGCAGCAACTCTACCGCTGCACCACCGTGCCACCCCTACCACTTTGTGATAGAAGATATCACAAATAAATCAGATGATTGAATGACGGAGTAGACACGATGGGCTGAATGGCCTAATTCTGCTCCAATGTAATTTATGATTACCAAATAAAAGATATTAAAAGGAGATAAAAACCCTGTATTTTGTGTCAATGATATCCACCCTAAATACATATTGTTCAGGAACCTGGTACTTCCATTTATTTTGTTGTCAACTAGAGTCAATAGGGGTTGCACAGAGTTGCTGCCTCACAACGCCACGGACCTGGGTTCAATCCTGACTACGGGTGCTGTGTGTACAGAATTTGTGCTTTCTCCCCATGACCGTGTCAGTTTTCTCCGGGTGCTCCGGTTTCCTCCACACTCCAAAGACATGCAAGTTTGTAAGTTAATTGGGTACGATAAAAATTGTAAATTGTCCTGAGTGTGTGTAGGATAGTGCTTGTGACTAGGTGGGCTGATTCTGCACTGTATCTCTAACGTAAATAATGGGGTTTTGGCCAAATTCGAACAGGCAGGAAAGGCTTCAGTTTTATGTTCTGTCCAAAAGTCGGCACCTCCAACAATACAGAACAATACAGATCTCAGTTCCAGGGTTCTCCCATCATCGCTCCACCATGAGGGTTTGACAGGGAGTCATGTGAAACTTGGTGGGATATCTGTTCCAAATCTTTCCATGGAGGGAAAAACCACATGGGGTGGTAACTTCAAGGTGCAATGAAGAGAAGTGGAATTACATTGTAGCTCGGCATTTCAAGCTAAAGCAGAATTTACAGCCAAATTTTAACAACTAAAATGAAGGCTAACCTTGTTGACATTTCCATTCAGATTTATTCCAGTGGCCTCCCAGAAAACCAGATACAACTGCTGGGCAACATCTCCATCGTGTTCAATGCAACGGAAATCAGCAGCTGGAATATCACTCGAGTGGAGACACTTTCTGCATTGTTGAGGCGAGAGCAGGAAATCATAACGGTACTGACACCAGCAACGTTTTAATGACACCCTACTGGCGGAGACATTCTGACACTGATCAAAAGGATTTATAATAATAATAATAATAATGTATTTTATTTATAAAGCGCTTTTCATATACTCAAAGACGCTTTACAGAGATTTAGAGAACATAGGGAAATGAATAAATAGATAAATAAGTAAATAAATAAACGAACAGAGAAAGGAGACAGAAGGTGAGGTGACCTTCAGTGGTTGAAGGCAGTACTGAACAGGTGAGACTTCAGCGATGTTTTGAATGTGGTGAGTGTGGAGGAGTCTCTAACGTTTTGGGGTAGTGAGTTCCATAGGGTGGGAGCAGCGATGGAGAAAGCCCTGTCCCCCCAGGATCTGAGTTTGGTCCGGATGTGGGGGGATAGGAGATTGGCAGCAGCAGAGCGGAGGGTGCAGGTGGGAGTGTGCCTGTGGAGGAGGTCGGTCAGGTAGGATGGGGCCAGGTTATGGAGGGCTTTGTAGGTTATGAGGAGGATTTTGTACTGGATTCTGTGGGGGATGGGGAGCCAGTGGAGTTTATAAAGGACGGGGGTGATATGGTCACGGATCGGGGTGTGGGTGAGTAGACGGGCAGCGGAGCTTTGAATGTATTGAAGTTTACTGATGATTTTTGCATCTTGGTTGAGTTTTATCAAAACTAGGAGGGACACCTCCAGACTTTGGTCCTTATCCATCATCTACATCAATGGATGTTTCAACGAATAAACACTTCTTGAGTTTAGAAGGATGAAGGGGGCGGGGGGGGGGGAGGGGGTGAATCTCACCGAATTGTGAAAAGGTGTAGCTAGAGTGAATGTGGAGAGGATGCTTCCACTAGTGGGAGAGTCCAGGACCAGCGCCATCTTTAATCAGAGGGTGCGGAATTTGGAATTTATTGCAACAGATGGTCATTGAAAGGTGGATATTGACAGATTCTGAATTAGTATGGGTGTCAGGGGTTATGGGGAGAGGGCAGGAGAATGGGGTTGGCAAGGATAGATAGATCAGACCTGATTGAATGGCGAAGTAGACTTGATAGGCTGAATGGCCTAATTCTGCTCCAAGATCTTATGAATTTATAATTCCTTCACTGAAAAGTTATTTAGATCTTATTGCATATTAAATTTAGAATAAAACCAACATCACAGAGCCGTTTGTAATTTATTTTGTGTTCTCCAAATGTATTTCTACAGGTTAAAGTCATCATCACAAAATACCTCCAGTTCAATGGTGTTCTTAATGCAGTATCTTTGAAAGCTGTTGGTGGAGGCAACTTGTGCATTCTGGACAGAGAGCAGCTGGTGAACATTGCAAACCTGACGTGAGTGTCACAGCTCAGAGCTTGATTGATGCCTGGAAAGGCAAAATAATCGAACGACAGAAGACCAATGTTGTCAAGATGCAGAGAATATTTTCAAAGATGTTGGCAAGACTCAAGGGCCTGAGCTATAGGGAGAGGTTGAGCAGGCCAGGACTCCAGTCCTTGGAGCGCAAGAGGACTAGGGATGATCTAACGGAGATGCACAAAATCATGAGAGGAATAGATCGGGTAGATGCACAGGGTCTCATGTCCAGAGTAGGGTAATCAAGAACCAGAGGACATAGGTTTAAGATGAAGGGAGAAAGATTTAATAGGAACCTGAGGGGTAACTTTTTTAACCAAGGGTGAAGGGTGTATGGGACGAGCTGACAGAAGAAAGAGTTGAGCCAGGTAATATTGCAATGTTTAAGAAGCATTTGGACAGGTACATGAATAGGACCAGTTTAGAGGGATATGGACTAAATATCCCTCAGGTGGGACTAGTGTAAGATGGGACATGTTGGCCGGTGTGGGCAAGTTGGGCCAAAGGGCCTGTAATCACGCTGTATGACTCTATGACACTAGCTGTGACTCTATGACCAAGGATGAAACACCCCATGGCCCAGTATTCATGAGCAAGAGCGGAAATGAAATTGTTAGTTCAGGCAGAGGGAAACCTGGGAGGATGCTCAGCACGGGTCAATGGGGCCACTGAGGACATTGAGAATGGGCGAGGGCTTCAGTGGGTCAAGGGTGCGGTGTCTGTCGTATACAGGTACTGGTAGGTGTTGGGAAACGGATGGCGTTGTTCTGGTCACTGGGTGAACTGGGTCTTGTGATGTCGGAGAGTGGAAGGTGTTCATGGCAAGCGTGAACAATGCCATGGACACCCTACTAGTCACTGCCTGCCATTCTGAAAAGGACCCGTTATCCCTACTATTTGCTTCCTGTCTGCCAACCAGTTCTCTATCCACGTCAATACCCTACCCCTAATACCATGTGCTCTAATTTTGTGGGATCTTATCAAAGGCTTTCTGAAACTCCAGATGTACCACATCCACTGGCTCTCTCTCATCCATTCTACTTGTGACATCCTCAAAAAATTCCAGAAGAGTAGTCAAGCATGATTTCCCCTTCATAAATCCATGCTGAATTTGACCGATCCTGTAGAGGAAAATAACTGCAAATGCTGGTACAAATCGAAGGTATCACAAAATACTGGAGTAACTCAGCGGGTCAGGCAGCATCTCTGGAGAGAAGGAATGGGTGACGTTTTGGGTCGAGACTGTTCTGCAGTCTGAAGAAGGGTCTTGACCGGGAACGTCACCCATTCCTTCTCTCCAGAGATGCTGGCTGACCCGCTGAGTTACTCCAGCATTTTGTGATACCTTTGACCGATCCTGTCACTGCTTTCCAAATGCGCTACTATTACATCTTTAATAAACTTCCCCATTCCTGATGTAAGGCTAACTGGTCTCTAATTCCCTGTTTTCTCTCTCCCTCCTTTCTTAAAATGTTGGCTGCCCTCCAGTCCTAGTCCAATGCCCAAACTTCGTACAGAGAGCACCGATCACCCTAGTTCTAGTTCTCTGTTCTCTGTTTCGCAAGTTCCTAACTGGTGCAATGGGGGGGTTGAAGCACAAACCGAGACTGACGATGTAATCTCACTCCCACAGGGACGCCGGGGCTCTGGAGTTTTCTTCTTGTCCTCAGTCAGTCAAAAACCTCCTTTACGACCAGGCCGTCCTGGCACTGAGCTCTGAGCAAAACAAACCCATCCCATACTATCAACTGGTCAAGGCGTATCTTGGTAAGTCAATCAAAGTTTTATTTTACTCCTGAGTCTGATTTTGATGGTGGTCTCATGGTCGCTTAACCGAAAGATTAAGCTGTATGGGATCCACGGTGACTGGGCTTTTCCAATTCACATCTGGGTTACTCATAGATTAAGATGCACCGAGATACAGTGAAAGGCTTTGCTTTGCATCCAATCCAATCTGATAGGTTGGTTTGGTTTAGTTTAGATTAGTTTAATTTAGTTTAATTTCATCTCATTTAGGTTGGTGTCACGTGTACCGAGCGAGGTTCAATGAAAAGCACTTTCTCGTGTGTTATCCAGACAGTGGAAAGAGCATACATGAATAGAATCGACCCATCCACAGCGTGCAGACACAAGATAAAGGGAATAACATGTAGTGCAAGATAGAGTCCAGTAAAGTCTGATTAGAGATAGTCCGAGGATCTCCAGTGAGGTAGATGGTAGCTCTGGACCATTCTCTAGTTCTTGATACGATGGTTCAGGCACCTGATAATATCCCTGAATCTGGGGGTATATGCTTGCATGCTTGTGTACCTCTTCCCTGATGGGAGAGGGGAGAAGAGGGAGTGATCAGGGTGAGACTAGGCCTTGATTATGCTGCTGGCCTTGCCGAGGCAGTGTGAGGTGTAGATGGAGTCACTGGAATGGAGGTTGGTTTGTGTGATGGTCTGGGCTGCGTCCACAAGTCTCTGTAATTTCTTGTGGTCTTGGCTGGAGCTGCACCAGGCTGTGTGAATGTGCAGAGCTGCAGCATTCATCTGAGAAATGTCTCTGCTTCCTCCAGGCGGTGCCGCAACTGATGACTTGAGGTTTCTTGCAATTAATGAAGTTAACATGGAGTTTGCAATCTTCAAGAATTTGAATCCGGAAGAAGTGCAGGTACAAATTGTCGGTGACAAACCTCTGACTGCTTAAGTATTGCAACGCGTTCAATTCCGATACTTCACATCCCCTCTCACAGCCAATCGCCCGCACGGACCCTCTGATCCTGAAACACTGCCGCAGATTACCAACATATCACACATTTAGCAACACATTACCAACACACATTTACAGCCGGCTTGTCTGAAATCTTAATGAACAAGAAAACCATGAACTCTATTTGAACTGATGATATTAGTCCTGATGAAGTGCGATATTTTGCCTGTTTTGCTCATTCATGAATTGTGTTTCCATCTCAGAATCTGACCGCCCAGAACATCATCGACCTGCTCGGGTTTAACCTGCAAGCTCTTCGAGATGGCGTGAATGAAACGGTCGTGATGCTTTGGGTGGCCTCAAACACTGAGTTTGAAGTCCGGAAACTTGGTTTGAAGGGTGGTATTCCAGATAATTCATCAGGTAACTGTCTCCGAAACAGCAGAGAGCACTTGCAATGATTACATTTTATCAAAGACTGGTGATTGAATGAGGTGTAGACCTGATGGGCTGGATACCTTAATTGTCCTCCTCCAGCTTATGAACTTATGAAGAATAATAAAACATTATCAGTACTACTTTGCAAAAATAATCACACACAATGATTACTCTAGTTAATCCAAGTGTTATAATTCAAATCTGTTATTAACTTCTTATACTTTCTCCTTCAGAAACAAGATTGTGCAGCAGTGTGAACAGGTAAGAATTTGACGTGAATGCCTTTTCTATCTATCCCCCCATGACACGCTGTTAACTTGTTGGTGCCTGACTTCATCTGTCATTGTGGAGAAATAAGGAACTGCAGATGCTGGTTTATACCAAACATAGGCAAAAAGTGCTGGAGTAACTCAGCAAGTCAGGCAGTATCCCTGGAGAAAAAGGACTGGTGACATTTCCGGTCGGTAGCCTTCTTTGGAACAAATGTCACCCATCCTTTTTCTCTAGAGATGCTGCCTGACCCACTGAGGTACTCCAGCACTTTGCCTCTATCTTACATCTATCACTGGTGGTGCCCAATTACTATTGTGCCTCACTTGGGAATGACAGATGACATGAAATTAAAGATTATTTTTTAATTATGTCCCCCTCTGTGCAATAAAAATAGGTTGTTTTGTTGTTTGTTTCTCAACTATTCTCCATCTGTAAAAGTAATTTTAATTTTCTTTGCACAGTTCGGCTATGAATGATTTCCTGACTGCAGTTAATGCAAGCCAACTGTGCAACTTCAATATCACACAGTTTGCTTGTGCAGAGGTAAGCATTTTCATGATTTGAATCTCACACAAAGACGTCAATGGCAGTTTGCACTTAAATAATAGTCATAGTTATAGAATCACACAGCGTGGCAACAGGCCCATCGGCCCAACTTGCCCACACCGACTAACATGTCCCATCTACAATATTTCCACCTGCCTGCATTTGCCCCATTTCCCTCTAAACCTGTCCTATCCATGTACCTGTCAAAATATTTGTTAAACATTGGAATGGTACCTGCCTCAACTACCTCCTCTGGCAGTTGGTTCCATACACCCACCAGCCTTTATGTGAAAAAGTTACTTCTGAAGTCCTATTAAATCTTTTCTTCCTCACCTTAAACCGATGTCCTCTGGTTCTCAATTCCCCTGCTCTGGGCAAGAAGCTCTGTGCATCCACCCAATCTATTCCTCTCATGATTTTGTACACCTCTATAAGATCACCATGAATAATGTTAAATGTTGTAGAGGTGCTCTATTAAGACTATGTGTGTCTGACTTCCATGAGTACATTTAACTGTTGTGCTTTGAATGGCTGGTTGGTGAACTATTGCTCATCGTTGATAGTGAACACCAATATGCTGGGATGTTATAATCTAAGGCAGCGTTTTTCCTTTGCAGCCTAAGCTATTGCTTTTCGGTTTAAGCAGTGACCTCTTGTCAGATGTGTTTCAGTGCTTCACTGGCCTGAAGCCTCTGAACAGGTCGAATGAAATGGCCCTGACTGTTTTCATTCAGAAGCTTGACGGAACCAGACTGATGGAGGCCCTGGACATGTTCAACAACAAGGTAATTCATCCAGGGAGGGAACTTGGGAACCATTTTCAGTGATGTAAGAATCTTTGGTATGGTTCAAAATACACGGTCAACACCTTGTAAACCGAGTAGTGAAAGGCTTGGATAGAGTGGATGTGGAGACAACCAGTGAGGAACATCCCATCTGTTCTCATCCCAGAGTTTCCACCTGTGCTGTTAACCTCTTGTTGGTAATAAATGTATTAAAATCTTTAGTCAGATGGTGGTGAATCTGTGGAATTCATTGCCACAGTCAATAGGTAGTTTTAAGGTGGAGATTGACGGATTCTTGATTAGTACGGTGTTCAGGAGTTATGGGGAGATGGCAGGACCCCAGAAGGGGGTTGAGAGGGAAAGATAGATCACCATGATTGAATGGCGGAGTAGACTTGATGGGCCGAATGGCCTAATTCTGCTCCTAGAACCTATGAACTAATGAAAGGTGTGATGTCGTTTCTACAAAGGAATCTCTGTCTCCATCGCTGACGTGTTGTGTTTTGTTTCAGACACGGAACACAACATTAATTCCCCTGATGACAAAGATGACGTTTCTGAATGCCTTGTGGGAGGTGGTGAGGACCAGGGATAACTTGACCAGTCCCGCCTTCCTGAGGAAGTGGTTCCAGGAGCAACTCCGGCCGTTCATTGCTGGCATTTCCCAGTCGGTGCTGGTGCCGCTGCTGAGAAGGGACATCAGCTGTGAAGGTTACCGAGCAGTGTGAGTGGACACCTCTCTTTTACAATCATCTGTTGTTGCATGTTGTATCGAGGAAGCAGACCCTGCGGAAGGCAATTTAACTTGTTCACTGCCATGGAGCACCCAGTACACAGTGCCTTACACAGGCAAGGGTCATTCCAAGATCCAACAGTAATTCTGTTTCTGGTTTTGGTTGAGTACTGCGCAAACACCTCATAAGTGGTTATCTCGCGCAGGTCGGAGTGAGTAGAATCACCCGGGTGCCTTTTACACGTCTGCAAGTCGCAGATTGTCTTTAGGGTTATTTTTGCAGTGAGGAGCTAATCCTTCTGAAGATGAGAGGTGGTGTGAAACGAAAGAGGAAGATGAGCTAAGCTCAGGAACATTTTCAGGCTATTTCGATACTAATCTTTGGCAGAGTTTTCTGACAGTATAACAGGCAATCTTTATGGTGAACTACCTTTCAATTAGCTGAAGTTTGAGGCATCATTTGGGAAGGATCCTAAAATTGTTCTCACCAGTTGAAAGGTGACTATTGATCTGGTGCTTGACAAATAATGACATTAATATCTATTTGTTTAGCTTAAATGGCCTGAATTATGGATTTGCTGAAATGCCGCGTGAAACACGGGAAACTGTGCTGAGACTATGGATCTTTGGTTACCTCAACAATACAGGTGAGATGGAAAGGCATTCGTAAATGATAACAAAGAGAAATTGACTTGTAATTCTCAATGCCCCAGTCTTTCACCCTGTCGTTGTTAGTCTGCGGCATAATTTAGCTTCCAGACGTTTAGGCCGCACGCTGACTGTGTGGAGTTTGTACGTTCTCCCAGTAATCTGCGTGGGTTTTCTCCGGAAAGCTCCAGATTCCTCCCACACTCCAAAGACGTACAGGTTTGTAGGTTAATTGGCTTGGTATAATTGTAAATTGTCCCTAGTGTGTGTAGGATAGTGTGGGAATCGCTGGACGGCGTGGACTCTTTGGGCCGAAGGGCTTGTGTCCACGCTGTATCTCTAAACTAAACTAAACATTTACACTGAATAAAGTATCATTTTTGTCAAATGCATCATATTTATTTTCTTTCCTCTCAGCATTCCCGTTGCGTTGTTTTGAAAATGGCAGCGTTACCATCTACGTGAAAAACTATTTCCAAAGTTTTGCCGGTTTGCTCAATCTGACAGATGCATTTTTCCTGACTCCTGAGGTAAAAGCAAAATTATTCCTTTGGGTTTATGCAAGTATGAGTGATTGTTAATTTTTCTTTTGAGACAATATTAAATGTACGGATGTGTTGGAGGGAACTGCGGATGCTGGTTTACACCGAAGATAGACACAAGATGTTAGAGTAACTCAACGGGACAGGCAGCATCTCTGGAGAAAAAGGATGAGCGACGTTTTGGGTCTGAAGAAGGGTCTCGGCTCGAAATGTCACCCATTTCTTCTCTCCAGGGATGTTGCTTGTCCCGTTGACTTACTCCAGCTTTTTGTGCTTATTAACAGCACTGATGCTTTCCGATACATTTACACGTAAATGGAACCTTGACACTGTGTCCAGGTGTGATATGTGGACTATTTCTGGTCATGGAGGTAAAATTGTCATTCTTATTGTTACAGGTGATCAATGTTACCGATCCCCGTGACTTGGTTGATGTGCTGAGCATGCCTGGATTCATTAATGACAACCAGATCCTGACCAGAGTGTTAGCCTTTGTCCAACCCATTGACAAACTGGCTGCATTCATAGACCGATTCAATGAAAGAACCCAAGACGTGAGCAGCAGCTGTTTTTATGTTTCCTGTCATACGTTGTAGTGTTGATCACATGGAGGGGTTTTCAAACAGATAGGGACACCTTAAGTTGTTGTGTGATTTGTGACCCTTGTGTTTGGTCCAGTGCTTCGCACGCAGAAGGAATAATGATAGGACTGGTCCTGGGTGTGGAGGCTTTGACTGAAAGCACACAGTGCTTGTGGAAGAGAATTTGTAGAATTTACAAGATGTGTTAATTTTGGAGACACAACATGGAAACAGGCCCTTCGGCCCACCGAGTCCACGTCGACCATTCATCACACGTTCACACTCCCTACGTATTAGGGGCAATTTTTCAGAGGCCAATCAACCTGCAAACCCGCAGGATATTGGGATGTGGGTGAAAGCCGGAGCACCCATAGGAAACCCATGCTGCCATAGGGAGAATGTGCAAAGTCCACTCAGACAACACCCGAGATCAGGATCCATCCCAGGCTTTAGTTTTAGTTTGACAGATACAGTGTGACAGAGATACGTCGCCCGTGCCGACCAACGATCACCTGTTCACCAGTTCTATCCTAAACACTAGGGACAATTTACAGAAGCCAAAAGCTTCAGGTGTCACATCATTCTGTTAAATTGAAGGTGTACAATTTTAACAGAAGCCTGTTTCCTCTCCCTTTGCCAGAGTAAACTCTCAGCCGCTAACCGAGCTGCGATCCTGGAGGGTGTGTGGCCTCTGTTCACCAGCAGTCTGCCTGTGCTCAATGTCACCCAGGTGGATCAATGGCTTCAGTTCAGATTAACTCCATATGTGCCATTCATCACTTCTGCCCTTTTGGCTTCCAACAACAGCCTGAGGATCGACTGCCTTTCCTACCGGAAAATGTAAGTACACCTACGTTGAATGTACATTCCACGGGTAAACCCCTCAAGTGTGTCAGTCATCCCAAGTGATTGGCTTTCTCAGTGCGTTATCTCTGAGGTGCAGTCAACTGATTGATTGAAACTGAGCATTGTGTTGAAAAAAAATCCCATGTCTTGTGGGAAGGAACTGCAGATGCTGGTTTAAAGCTGGAGTAACTCAACGGGACAGACAACATCCTGCTTTTTGTGTCAAAAAGAATGTAGATTTATAAAGCGAATTGTCGTGGTGATTTTTGGGTGTGAACTTGAAAGGGTTCCCGCCGGGCCGTGCGGCCAGAAGTCGGCTGTGGACTGGGAACGCGGCCGGATGCCTTTATCGAGGCAGCGGCGACAGTGAGGTCCACGGCTGATGAGAGTGTGGAGGGATCGCCATGAGGGTGGGGAAAGAACAATGGACAACTGGGCGTGAGGCAACCGCTATAAGGGACGGGGAAGAACAATGGAGGACCTGTCATGGCGGGACCGCCGTGAGGGCAGGGGGGAGAACAAAAGGAGAACCCGACGTGCTTGTTGTAAATTTGTCAGTGCCGTAGGTGGCCGCTATTTGTATACATTGGGTATACCAGCAAAGAATTTCACTGTGCGAAATGTTCGAAGAAGAGTCTTGACCAGAAACGTAACCCATTTCTTCTATCCAGAGATGCTGCCTGTCCGCCTGAATTACTCCAGCATTTTGTGTCTATCTCATGTCTTAGTTACTGAATGTGTTACATATCATCGAATGAGAGAGAGGAATGGAGAGTCTGTTTCAGCGGATATATTTGTATAAACGCAAGAGTCGTGATGACCAAGTCAATAGGTATTTTTAAGGCAGAGATAGATAGATTCTTGATTATTTTGAGTGTCAGGGGTTATAGGGAGAAGTTGGCAGATTGGGGTTAGGAGGGAGAGATAGATCAGCCATGATTGAATGGCGGCATAGACTTGATGGTCCAAATGGCCTAATTCTGCTCCAATCACTTATGACCATATCAATATTTAGACTAGATAACCAGACTCCAATTGAGCAATTTTATACAAAATCCATAGTAGTTTGATGCTGGGGCAAGGTTGTAGTTAGGGTTGTGTGGTTTGGGTCAAGAGCCTGATGGTTGATGAGAAGAAGCTGTTCCTGCACCTGGATCTTATGGTTCTCTGGGCCATGCCTCTTCCCGACAGCAGCAGTGAGATGAGAGCGTGGCTGGGGTGGTGTGGATCTTTGACATTGGCTGCCCTCTTGAGGCAGTGCATCCTGTAGGTCTCTTCAATGGTGGAGAGATCAATACCCGTGATGGACCAGACAATGTCCAACACTATCTCCGTCCTCCTTTGTTCCTGGTCATTCTTGGCACTGATCGAGTATCTCTCACCACGTGTACATGTAACGAAACACTGATTGAATGTTACCATTGGATTGTATGGTGCTACACTTTCAGTTCTATTGTCGTGAGTTATATTGTTTTCTTTAGTAACTGTAGTCAAGCTGATGATGATATTCTAAATGTTATTAAATTTCTTGAATTTCTCCTTTAGTGTCAGAACATTGAATGCTCCCTACAGTGAACTTACTGCAGACAAACAGAGGGAAATCTATGAGGGCATCAAATCTTATCTCCAGCAAGGTGACGTTACGCTTTCTTGTTGAAAAGCTCCAGAGGTGGAGTTGTTATGACCCGTCGTAGTCAAAGATGGCCCGAGAACCATAAGATCCAGGTTCAAGAACAGCTTATTCTCATCAACCATCAGCAGAGTTCTAGTTGCTCCCCAGGGTACAGAGATTGACTGTCTCCACGCCAATCAGCGATCCCCGAGCACTGGCACTATCCTACCCACTAAGGACAGTTTACAGTTTTTACCGAAGCCAAATTAACAAACCTGTCCGTTTATGCACTATGGGAGCAAACCAGAGCACCCGGGGACAACCCATGCTGTCATGGGGCGAATGTACAAACTCCGTACAGACAGCACCCAGAGTCAGGATCAAAACCTTGTCTCTGGCGCCGTAAGGCAGCAACTCTGACGCTGTGCCACCATGTCACACTGTAAGATACAGAATGTAGAATATAGTTCTCAGTGTTGTAGCCTAACAGTTCGATAGACAACGTCTAATCTTCACAGTGAGGTAGATGTCGAGGTGAATGAGACGGTATCCCCACTTATGGAATGTTTTTGGGCGACCAGATGCCACTCGGTTCACCTGCTCTTCCTCCTTTATCCCCCATCTACCCCTGACTCACCAACACCCTGACCTTCAACCAGATTAACTGTGCTTCACCGAAGAACATGATGATTAGTTCTATCAATAACCATCTAGTTTAGTTGGTTAATTCTAGTTTAGTTTATTGTCTTGTGTCGAGGTGCCGACAAAGGCTCTTGGAGCCTGTTATCCAGTCAGCAGAAAGATAATGCATGATTACAATCGAGCCATTTATAGTGTACAGGTACAATTACGCTTAGTGCAAGGTAAAGCCAGTAAAGTCCAATCAAAGTTAGTCCAAGGGTCGCGGTAGGATGGTTCGGTTGCCTGATACTGCTGGGAAGAAACGGTCCCTGCTGTTGGGCGTGGAAGTGCAATTCCTGCTTGATCGTGGAAATGATGTTCGGCATGACTTTTCATTTTCCACAGAATTAACGTGGAATTATTTTTCTTACAGGTCCCAAGCCCACGTGCTATAATGTTACTGATCCCGCCCTGAACTCCACTGCCTGGTTTGCTCAATATCTGGGGCTTTACATGAATCACATATCCAGGGTGGATCTTCTGTCCTTCTTCAATAATGAATCTGAGGTACATATTCTCCTTTAAACTTTTGATTGGGATTGTCAAACATCGAGTTGCCTGGGTAACCAGCTACTTGTGGAAATCAATTTTGAAAAATGTAACTGTGGAGATGAAGAGGAGTTTCTTGAGTCAGAGGGTGGTGAATCTGCAAAATTCATTGCCACAGAAGGCTGTGGAGGCCAAGTCAATGGATATTTTAAAGGCGGAGAGTGACAGATTATTGATTAGTATGGGTGTCAGGGGTTATAGGGAGAAGACAGGAGAATGGGGTTGGGAGGGGAAGATAGATCAGCCATGATTGAATGGCATAGACTTGATAGGCAGAATGGCCTAATTCTGCTCCTACAACTTATGAACTTATGAACTATTTCACAAAGCACAAAGTGCTGGAGGAAGTCAGTGGGTCAGGCAGCATCTGGGGAGGGCATGGACAGTCGACAATTCTGGTCGACTCAATTTGGAAGTAAGGTCCTAATGTGAAATTCTTGCTCAGGAAGGCTGTCAAAGGTTATGGGGAGAAGACGAGAGAATGGGGTTGAGAGGGGAAAGTAGATCGGCCAGATTGAATGGTGGAGTAGACTGGACGGACCAAATGGCCTAATTCTGCTCCTATTTCTTGCGGAAAGGTCGCCTGTATTTTGCTTCCACAGATGCTGCCTGACCCGCTGTGTTCATCCTGCACTTTGCATTTTACTCGGGATTCCAGCATCTACAGTCTCTCATATCTCAAACTTAAGTGTTAGCCTTCCAGAGGTATAAATCCTTGTTAGAAGTAGCAAATAAAGCAGGAACTTACAAACCAGTCACATTTCAGAAATCTTTGGATAAGAAAATTGATGGGAGTGCAAAATAAGCTTCAAGTTTGATGCAACCACACAATATTCTATTAAACGTCATCTGTGATTTGGAAGCTTTCTTACAATCCACGTTATCCATCATAGTGTGTTTCACCAATACGAAGCTGAATCTTTATTTCTTTCAAAGATTAGTCATCAAAAGACTTCTTCCAGTTAAATATTTGTAATTTCTCCTCAACCTTGTGCAGATTCAACGATTTGCTGAAAACCCTGAAAACCTGGCACTCTTGGCAAATCTGACGTTACCCAGTGAAGTTTCAAAGTTGTACCTCAACTTGCTGGTCAGAAACAACTCTAATGTGACTGTCTTAAGGTAGGTCTTTGACATCATCTCTCCCTGACAGGAGTGAAGCAGTTTAATGTTGTATTGTGAAAAGGCTGGGGGCATTGCGGGTGTGAACAACATTTCTTGATCATCCGGGTTTCCCCTGAGAAGGTGGTGGTGGGTCACTTCCTTAAACCATTCATGATGTGTGGACCAATGTACACAGTCGTCCCAGAGTTGACCACTGTGCCATTTAAAATGGTTTGATTGTCACATTGCATTGCAGTCGATGCCACAATAATCTGTCACCTTATTTGTAGTCTTGCTTGTTGAGAGGGGCTTCCTTCCTCAAGTTCAAGGCTTTGCATTGTTTTGTGTTTAAAGCTGTAAATAATCCAATTACCAGCAACTGAGAAATATAGAGAGACTAAGTAAAGCCAATTTTCATGAAGGGGCATCACAGTGACACAGTGGCAGAGTTGCTGCCTTACAGTGGCAGGGACCCAGGTTTGATCCTGACCTCGGGTGCTGTCTGTACAGAATTTTTACGTTCTCCCCGTGACCACGTGGGTTTTCTCCTGTTGCTCCGGTTTGTCGCACACTACAAAGTTTAAGTTAGTGCTCATATACGGGGTGATCACTGGTCGGCGCAGACTCGATGGGCTGAAGGGCCAGTTTCCAAGCAATATCTATAAAGTCTAAAGGTAGTTCCTCTTTCACAGTAAAATTAGATATTAATTGGAAAACTTAGGAACTGATGCAAGTTGGGGGATGATGTGTAAAGTATCTTGATGATTCTTCAAAGTTTGCTTGTGTAACAATTCTATAATAGCTCCAGGGAGGGAGAATACTCCATCTCTGTGAGATTGGCTCACACATTGTGCGACTGGCATCTATCTCTTGCAGCCTCCCAGACTCTCTGTTTTGCTTCATTGACGGTACTTCACAGCCCTTGAGTGGACAGGAAATCTTGTCTGTGATCGAGAAGGTAAACCAAGTGTGTGAGCCTGGTGTGTCCCCGAACACAACTGCCAATGGGATCTCACCCGCTGAAGGTCCGACAGATGAACAGCTTCAGGTGAGAAATACTTCCTGTAAAACATTTTGCTGAAGCAGGTGTTGTGAAAGATGCTCGGTGTTAATGCCTTGCTGTTCATTCTTTCAGTTGGCGGTAGTTTTAGTGGGCAAAATCGACACCTTTTCAGTCAGCACTTTGAACGCTTTGGGGCAAACCGCAGTCGGACTGTCGCTGTCACAGGTTAACAAAATTGATGGGAACACTTTGGAGCGAGCCCTGCCAAACCTGGGCAGCGTCAGAGGCTGGAACATTGGCCAGGCTAATTCCATCGTCAACAGGCTACTAAAAGACGGTTATCAAGTAAGTTAATGAAAAAAACAGTAATGAATCAATTAGTAACAAGTGAATAAAATGAATGCTCATATTATCTCGAGCCTCTGGTGCTTAAGTGAATTTGCTTTACAAGGTTAAAATCTGTATCTGAGCAAAGAATTTTCAAAGAGCTGCATGTAAAGATATTGACTGTGCAACACCACACATTTCTCTGTATTAAATTCCATCAACCATTCCTCAGCCCATTTACCCAACCCATCAAGATCCCACTGCAATTTTTGACAACCATCTTCACTCGTGACATTACCACCCACTTTTGTTTCATCTGCGAACTTGCTAACCATGCCATGTACATTCTCATCCAAATCATAGAAATGGACCCTGCACCAAACCCTGAGGCATACCACTAATCACAGACCTCCAGTCCGGAAAGCAACCTTCCACCATCACCCCCTGTTCCAGTCCATGAAGCCAATTTTCTATCCATTCAGCTACCTTTCCTTGAATCCCATGGGATCTATCCTTCCAGAGCAGCCTACCATGTAGACCCATGCAGAAGCTAAGTTCTTCCACAGCAGTATTTGGTCTTAATGCCAAATGTACAATGGTGCAAGCAATGGGAAGATCAGCCAATATTTTCAGTCATTTCTCACTAAATATTCTCTGACATGGGGAATGGGGGAGGTAATCACAATATTATGCCACAAATCTTGAAAATGAATTCTTGATAGCATGGTCAATTTGTGACATTTGCCTTTCACTTTTCACCCAGGTCAATGACACGAATAGACTGCTGGGTCTGGGAAGCCTGGTTGTCGGTATTCCCAGCAATGTGTTCCAACGTATTAATCCTAAGATATTGATCAATGTCATCGCAAGCAGTAGGTTTGGTGAGGATATTAGAAGTGCACCACAATCTATACGGACGATCTGTGTTCTGCAGGTGAGCAATTGTCACGGGTACAAAACGCAATCTGTTTCTCACGGTCTATCTAGATGTTATCAACGTTAATGCTGTTGTGTGATACCAGTTCTCGTCTTCCCGTAAATTCTATCCTATTTTGTTGTAAATCAGGTGCTGAGAAACGTTAACAACCCAGCTGCCACTGTGAGGAACATCACATCTGTTCTTGTCGAAGAGATTCCACCTGTGCTGTTAACCTCCAACCTAAGCCTCAGCGACGTCAACAATAAACGGTGGACTCCCAGTCAGGTAGATGATCTGGTTGTTTACAGCAGGGACGACGGCTGTAATGATGGAGATCTCATTGAAACTTACTGAAGAGTGAAAGGCCTTGACAGAGTAGATGTGGAGAGGATGTTTCCACTAGTGGGAAAGTCTAGGACCAGAGACCATAGCCTCAGAATAAAAGGACTTACTTTTAGTAAGGAGATGAGTGATAATTTCTTTAATTAGAGGGTGGTGAATCTGTGGATTTCATTGCACAGATGGCCGTGGAGGCCAAGTCATTGTGTATTTTTAAGGCGGAGATTGACAGATTCTTGATTAGTACGGATGTCAGGAGTTACGGGGAGTAGGCAGGAGAATGGGGTTGACGGAAATATAGATCAGCCATGATTGAATGGAGGAGGAGACTTGATGGGCCGAATGGCTTAATTCTGCTCCTATAATCTAACTTATGAAAGTCAGCTGCTTCATGCCATTGTACGTTAGATGTCGGGAATATTGTCCCATTCATGTTGTGTGAGCGGTGAATGTATGAACACTCCATAACCCTGTTACATTAGTTATTAATTCAAATCCTTTTCTTCCATAGTCTGCCGTTTTCTTTCAAGATGTGGTCAGATCCAACAACAATTTTGAGACGTAAGCAATGCTCTTTTAATTTCTGCCGTTTTTGATGCCTAATTCAGGGTTGCCATGCCTGAGCTCCCAATGTGGCATTGTTGTCCATGTATTTAGCAGGAGTGTTGGTGTCATCATTCGTGCACTTGAGTTGAGTTTGAGCGTTCTCGTGTAGTTTCTAACACAGCCAATGATTTGTGTGACGGCCAATTTACATCAGTAATTAAACTGTTGTGAATGAAGGGCACTTGTTGATTTTGCCAGAGTTATGTTCACCAGCTGAATGTTCTGTCCCGTGCTTTGACAACGTCTAAAATCACAACCTGAGATGTTATCATTCGGGAATGCAATGGGTGGAGGTTGTGATTAAAGGTTTTAAAGTGATGACAAAAGTGGACTGTTTAGATATTAATATTGCCACAACCTGTTCCAGATTGTCGCCTGCTGTCCTCAGAGGCTTTAGTTGTGGTGCAACGAAAACCCTCCCTTTCCCAGCATTTCTGAAGCTCGTTCAAGCAGTGAAGGATAAAGAGGTCGTGCTTGATGAAAGTCAGGTGAGAACATTCAAAGAAGCGTGAAAGATACCTCCAGTTAACCTACTACTGAAGCAAAACTACAGCGGGATGTAGAGAGGAAAATAACTGAGAATAAAAGTATCTCCATGCTTCAGTTCCCAAAGTGACGTTGTTGTCTGTCATTTCAGCTTGAATGTATGGCTGGAAGACTCACTTCTGCAAGAACTGAACTCGCCTTGGATGTCTTACCTGCAGATGTTCTGCTGTTCAAGTATGTTGTGTTTCCTTGGAACAGTTTCCTCAGTTTACTTTAGTTTAGAGAGACAGCGCGGAAACAGGTTCTTCCGCCCACCGAGTCCACTCCGACCAAGGATGCCCGCACATTATCACTATCCTACGGGTCCCTGGGTCCCTGGCGCTGTAAGGCAGCAACTCTACCTCTGCGCCATTGTACGGCCCCAAGTTATTTGTTGAATAGACCATTGATGCTGATGTTTGCCAGATCTGTCATAAACCAGGGTACTTGCTGTTATCAGTTAATGGAAACATAACGTGAGCACATGGACTCAAAGTATTATGTGTATTCCTCACTGTGATAGTTGTCCTCGGTGCCCAAGCACAGAGATGGTGTGGGGAATGGAAATCTCAGGGACTCACACTAAATTATATCTGGAAAGTATGAGGTAGAAATGGTGGTGCATCCCAATGGATGTGATGTATGATCCTGGGCCTCACGTTCAACAAGACTGAGTCAATGTGGAGGGGTGTGGGGGAGAGAGGCTGGGTGAACAGTGGTCCCAATGGGGACATGGTGTGGGGCAGATTAATTGGGTGAGCCATCAGAGGACCAGAGCCTTGGGCAGCAAGGTCGTTGGATGGCTTGTCAGAGGCTTTGTGCCGGGAGCAAGGGGTTGGAGGTTTGGGCCCATTGGCCGTTCAGAGGCTCACGATAATTGAACAAATGGAGAAAGAAGGCTGAGGTTGACCGGGGAATCGGCTGTAAGATCAGTGCATGGGTTAGCCAGTACTGTGAGGACATGTTGGATGTCTGAGGGACAGATGGACAAAGAGTAACCTTGGACCTTAATGTAGTGAGGTCCAGTCTATTGTTGCACTGTTAATGTCCAGTTGTACCAAGCGAGACTCTGAATGGTCACAAAGTGCTGGAGTAACTCAGCAAGTCAGGCAGCATCCCTGGAGAACATGGATAGTTGACCTTTTAGGTAGGGACCATTCTATAGACTAATTGTAGGGGGAAGGAGAGACAATGAATGATCCTTGATCAGACCCTGTGGTCCAAACTTCCCTGCAATGCTCCAAAAAGATTGTTCCACAGGGAATGACAGACAGAAAAATGCCAGGTATTGCTATTTCAGATTCCATTTAGGTGCAAAGTGACCACAATTACATCTCGCTTCAGAACAAGTATAGAAGTTGGGAGGTCATGTTGTAGTTGCATAAGACGTTGGTGAGACCGCATGTAGAGTATTGTGTTCATTTCCTGGCACCATATTTTAGGAAAGATGTTGTCGAGCTTGAAAGAGCTCACAGAAGATTTACAAGGATGTTGCCAGGACGAGAGGGTCTGAGCTATAATGAGAGGTTGAGTAGACTGGGTCTCTATTCCTTGGAACGCAGGAGGATGAGAGGTGATCTTCGAGAGGTGTATAAGATCATGAGAGGAATAGATTGTGTAGATGCAAGGAGTCTCTTGCGCAGAGTAGGGGAATCGAGGACCAGAGGACATAGGTTCAAGTTGAAGGGGTAAAGATTTAATAGGAATCTGAGGGGTAACTTTTTCACCCAAAGGGTTGTGTGTGTGTGGAACAAGCTGCCAGAGGGGGTAGTTGAGGCTGGGACTATCCCAACATTTAAGAAAAAGTTAGACAGGTACATGGATAGGTTAAGTTTGGAGGGATATAGACCAAGCACAGGCAGGTACGACTAGCGTAGTTGGGACATGTTGGCCGGTGTGGGCAAGTTGGGCCAAAGGGCCTCTCTCCACACTGTATCACTCTGTGACACTAAGTATGTTTTCTATCGTGTGGTAATGAAGTGAGGATAGCTGTGCATCAGGCGTTTTGGCCATGTGTGTGCATGTCTGGATGCGTGCGTGTCGATGAGGGAGCCTACAAAGGAGGACAGGGTGGGGATGGGTGTGAAAGCATGTAAATGTGGGCTGGGAAATTGTAAATGATTCTTAGGATTAATTAGATTTATTATTGTCATATGCACTGAGGTACAGTGAAAAGTTTTGTTTTGCATTCTATCCATACCAATCAGCAAATACTAAACATAAAGACTATCAAGTCAAATTCCAGTACATTAGGTAAAGGAAAGGGAAAGATACAGTGTGCAGAATATAGTTCACAGCATTATAGGGCACCAATCCCATAGGCAAAGTCCAATGTCCATAATGGGGAAGAGGTGTATCAAACATTACCCATGCTTATGGAAGAATGGTTCAGAAGCCTGATAATAGAGGGGAAGAAGCTGTTCCTGAGTCTGATGGTGCACACTTTCAAACTCCTTCATCTTCTGCCAGTCGGGAGCAGAGAGAAGAAAGAATAACTTCATATCAATAATATAATCTTGTGTATTTTATGTTTTGCTTCGTAGTTATCAACACTTCAGGACTCAGTTCAACTTCAACTGCCGGGAGTTCTTCAAATTAGTTGGGAAATCGAACGTTAATACCTTACGGAAAGTATCAGCAAGAAAGCAAAGTATTCTGAATGATGCCAAGACCTGCCTGGTAAGGATGAAGTGCTCAGCAAATGAAAACCTGGGGTTGATGAACCCGTTATCTTGGGCACACCTCCCTGTGATCGCACTGTTTAAATTGATAATAAATGTGCCACCCTGACACTTTGTCAATAATTGCACTGGGTGCAAGTGAAGAGGTTTATCAGTTCAGTTCAATTTGGTTTATTGGCACGTGTTCCGAAAAGCTTTTGGTTTGTGCTAACCTGTCAGCAGAAAGACAATACATGATTACAATTGAGCCATTTAAGGGAATAACGTATAGTACAAGATAAAGCCAGCAAAGTCTGATCAAGGTAAGTTCGAGGGTCATCAAAGAGGTAGATAATCGGGGTTCAGCTCTGCTCTCTGGTTGTGGTAGGATGATTCAGAAGAGCTAACGCTTCAGTACATTCGATGAATTGTTGATTGTTCAGTTGTCAGATACTAGTCCCAATTGTTGCTGACTGTTACGTCCCAAACCTACTTTCTTTTCATGTTTATGCAGCGTGACTGGGTGGAGGTGAACCCCAGCATTTACCTGATCAATAATATTCAGTAAAACTCCAAGACCATTTGGAAAGGCAAGAAGCAGAGTTTGCATTTTGAAGGAATTGTTAGTAGAATCGGGTCTGGGGACAACTTTTCCCTGATTTCAGTGGCAGATGAGTTCTGGCTTATTCAACTCAGTGGCCCCATAGAAGACTTTTGTGTTTTAGCCTCCCGTTTAAAGTCATGAGCATTTTTAAACACTGGTGTGTTCATCAGTGTGCGAACTATTTGAGATCCATTTAGCTGAAGCTGAAACCTGAAGTTGATGTTAGATTGATAACCAGTTAAAAATGTTACCTGTGTTGGAAGAAACTGCAGATGCTGGTTTAAAGTAAAGGAAATAGGTGACGTTTCAGGTCGAGTCTGAAGAAGGGTCTCGACCCGAAACGTCACCTATTCCTTTTCTCCAGAGATGCTGCCTGACCCGCTGAGTTACTCTAGCGTTTTGTGACTAAAAATGTGACACTTTCTTGATATGCTGATATATTGTGGCATTGTTAGTCCACACAACCAGAGCGGTCTTAATAATGGGAACGTTTTGACTGAGTTGCATTTTGTACAGTGAAATGCTGCAGAATTAATGTTAACCTTTTGACAAAAATCCAGGGAATTACCAGCAACAAGCTGACGAAGGAGAGTGTGACCACACTCGGTCGATTGGTCTGTGAACTTGATGGATCTGCGATCCTGGCATCTGATATAACTGTTCTGGATGCATTAAAGAAATGTGTCTCCTATCGAGACGATCAGAAGAGTGCAATTGAAGTTCTCCTTAGAGATGGAAGGAGCAGATATGGGTGAGTGTGAAATGCTCATCCTTTTCAATACAGATCACATCAAAAGTCTCTGTAGTTGATGTTTCACTACTCCATAATGGACTTTCTGAGGAGAACGTACAGACTCTATCCACAACCCAGTGGAAGCAGGTCACTTGAAATAACAACATTTTAATTCCTGAAACATGCTCCTCTGGGCACCATGTTGTAGGAAAGATGTTGTGAAGGTGGAAAGGGTGCAGAGAAGATTACCAAGGATGTTGCCAGGACTGCAGAGTGAACTATAGGGAGAGGTTGAGCAGGCTGGGACTCTATTCCCTGGAGCAGAGAAGGATGAGGGGTGATCTAATAGATGTGTGTAAAATCATGAGAGGAATAGATCGGGTGGAGGCACAGAGTCTGTTGCCCAGAGTGGGGAAATTGAGAACCAGAGGGCATAGGATTAAGGTGAAGGGGGAAAGATTTAATAGGAACTTGAGGGGTAACTTTTTCATGCAAAGGATATATGGAACGAGCTGCGGGAGGAAGACGTTGAGGCAGGGACTATCGTTTAAGAAGCAATTAGACATGGATAGGACCGTTTAGAGGGATATGGGCCAAATGCAGGTTGATGGGATTAGTGTAATTGGAACATGTTGGTTGGTGTGGGCAAGTTGGGCCGAAGGGCCTGTTTCCATGCCGTATGACTCTGACTCTATAACTAAAGTCCATGGTCAAGATATGTTTGCCCAAAACATTCCTGTGCGATGGGCATCCTTACCCTGCAGCTGAGTCTATTGCAAACTAATTGACTTGAGATTATTTTGGAATAATTTACAGAGAGAGATAGATTTTTTGTGTTTTTGACTTGGAGATTAAATTCACACAGATCAGTAATTGACTGAGATAATTTGGCAATAATTTAGAGAGAGAAGATGCTTTTTTTGTGTTTGACTTTGGAGATTAAACTCGCACTGATTAGTAACTAAATCTCATGGGTGTATCTTGAAAGGATTTTCATTGCAGAGTGGAGATAGATGGAGAAGTGGAAAATGGCCCTTTGGCCCATGACCTCGATGCACCCATCTACACTCATCCTCCACTACTCTAATCCCACTTTATATTCTGCATATTGCTATTAATTCCCCCACCAGATTTTGCACACTGGGGGTAATTTACAGTCGGCAATTAAACGCCAACTCTCATGCCTTTGTGGATATGGGGGGCAAGCAGGAACACCTGAACACGCGTGCAAACTCCACACCGACAGCACCCAAGATGAAGATTGTGCCCGGGTCTCTGGTGCTGTGAGGCAGCGGCTCTGCTAGATGTGCCATGTGTGGTCTGAGATATGTTCCTCTTGAACCTTGAGCGCACGAATGCTTGGATTATTATGCTACCACTTACAACAATGCTTCATTAACTGAGAGATTTTCATTTGTCTGCAGTGTTCCTTCATCCTGGTCCTCGTCTACGATACAAAGCATTGGAAACCTTTGTTTGGCGTTGACGGACACATGGAGTGAAATAGACAGGGTACGGTTTACAGACACAATTTTAATTCAAGTTGACAAGTTGGAGAAATTGTACTGCTTTGAATTCCTTGTTTAGACTGTAATAGAATGTAGAGTGAAACTTGATCATCGGGAACACTGAAAAGTCCATGATGACATTGGTTAATTATGTGCTGCTAACCCTCTCTCTGTGACTGAAATCTCATTCAGGGGTTTTTTCTTCCCTTTGACCGCATTGGCCATGCCTGCCCTGTCCTCCCCACCTCCACCGCCACAAGACCAACACCCCATTATCCTCCCATCTCATCCGCTATCCCCACACCGAGTCTTCAACTTTGATCTGGTTCCAGCACCCTGGTGATCCTCTGCCTCATGGTCAACGCTCCCACGTCAGCTCCCACCAGCAGTTCAGCCAGTGTCCTGGGCCTCTGCTCCGTGTTCTCTATCATCATGGTTTGATGACGTTCAGCTTGGTCCATTTCCAAGTGGGGATGGTGAGATGCTGTGCTGCTTGTACTTGTAATCCTCTCGTTCCACCATATTTCAATGGTTCAATGGTGTTTTAGTTGTCACGTGTGCAACTGCACAGTGAAATTATTTTTGCGTATATGACACACGTGGGCGCCGACATGTTTTGGTGCCATTTCCAAAGTCCGGTTGGCCCGCGGGCTCGATGTACTGGAGCAGTTCCCACGAACCGACATCCCTCTCCTCTACTCGTCCGGCCTTCTTTGTTTCCCGGGGGCACATCTCGCAGTCGACCTTGAAGGTGCTGGAGGCATTACTGCGGTTCACCCTCCTACCGGCCCTTGGTCCTCGCGTGTGACGTCGCCAGCTGACTCCTAGTTCTGCCTTGCCCCAAGACTTCGGCGGGACTTCACTTAAGGTTCACACTGATGTTGGATTGTTCATGGGAGGGATTGATACCCAAATGCCAATTGTTTTCATTCATGCAGGATATTTTCTCACTGGTGCTGTTCCAGGCAGAAATTTACAATTAACAATGTGTATAATGTCATCCTTGAACTTATCTACTTCCCCTGTGCAGGCTACCCTTAATGAAGCTCTGCCAAGATTTATCAAGGAAGTCAAAAGATTGGGACCTCCTGTTGAAGTGTTGATATTTATTGGACAGCTCAAGTTACAAAGACGGTCGAACAATTCAGCAAGTATGTAATGAGTATAAGCGTGTGTTGAATAATCAGCGTGGTGGGGAAGAGTAGTGTATTGATATGTTCCTGGGCTAATAAGCTGCAAACAAAGGCCCACCGAGTCCGGACCGACCAGCGATTCATGCATACTAACTCAATCCTGCTCACACCAGGAACAAATTACAATCTTACCAAGCCAATTCACCTACAAACCTGCACGTCTTTGGAGTGTGGGAGGAAACCAGAGTTCCCAATGTAAATCCACACAGATCACGGGGAGAATGTCCAAACTCCATACAGATAGCACCCGTAGTGAGGATCGAACTGGGTCTCTTGTGCCGTGAGGCAGCACTCCGCCGCTGCATAACCGTGCCACCCTCAAGGGTAATGTTAAGGGTAATGTTGGATAGAGAGTTGCAGCTTTCAGATCGAGCAGTGATGAAGGGCAGCTACATATATCCTGGCTGGGTAGGGTGCAGCTAGGAGGGTTACTCACATGGATTCAGGTTCCCATTCACCCGTTGCCCTCATCCTGCTTGGTGGTGAAGGTTGGGAGGAGTGGTCAAATGGTGTACTGGGCAGTCACGGTGTGCTGGAGTTGGAGGGATTGAGGGTAATGGATGGTGTATCGGTTCATTTAATGGTCCTTTCAATACATTATCTCTTCCCACAGCTTCCCATATATTGAACACATTGTTACCACCCCTCCTTTTTAGCACCTGTATCCCATCCGAAAACCCCTTAACCCACAGCATTAATCTGCCTTTCCTGCACCTCCATCAACTAACAGAGGTTTGTATTTGCAGTCTGTACAGAGGGAGTGATAGGTCCCGAGGACATCAGTGACCTGACGCCTGCAATCTACAATGCGGCCCAGTTGGACCTTTGTTTGAGTGATGCTGTGCTGAAAGATAACATTCTCCAACTGGGATCTCTTGCCTTTGATCAAACACAGCTGAAAGTGCTGAAAAATAGACTTCTACAGGTATGTAATCTCTGTGTAAGGACAGAGGAAGAACAACTCATTGATGATGTTTGTTGCTTTTGATTATTCCACGGTGCTGATATAACTTCGGGGACCATGAGAATCACACAATAAGTTAGATTAGTTCAGAAATACAGCGTGGAAACAGGCCCTACGGCCCACCCAGTGCGTACCGACCAGCGATCCCTGCATATTTACTCTATCCTACACAAACTGGGGACAATGTATACATTTATACAAAGCCAATTAACCTACAAACCTGTATGTCTTTGGATTGTGGGAGGAAACCGAAGATCTCAGAGAAAACCCACGCAGATGACGGGGACAACATACAAACTCTATACAGATAGCACCCGTAGTCGGGATCGAACCCGGGTCGCTAAAAGCATTGTAAAGCAGCAACTCTACCGCTGCACCACCGTGCCACCCCTACCACTTTGTGATAGAAGATATCACAAATAAATCAGATGATTGAATGACGGAGTAGACACGATGGGCTGAATGGCCTAATTCTGCTCCAATGTAATTTATGATTACCAAATAAAAGATATTAAAAGGAGATAAAAACCCTGTATTTTGTGTCAATGATATCCACCCTAAATACATATTGTTCAGGAACCTGGTACTTCCATTTATTTTGTTGTCAACTAGAGTCAATAGGGGTTGCACAGAGTTGCTGCCTCACAACGCCACGGACCTGGGTTCAATCCTGACTACGGGTGCTGTGTGTACAGAATTTGTGCTTTCTCCCCATGACCGTGTCAGTTTTCTCCGGGTGCTCCGGTTTCCTCCACACTCCAAAGACATGCAAGTTTGTAAGTTAATTGGGTACGATAAAAATTGTAAATTGTCCTGAGTGTGTGTAGGATAGTGCTTGTGACTAGGTGGGCTGATTCTGCACTGTATCTCTAACGTAAATAATGGGGTTTTGGCCAAATTCGAACAGGCAGGAAAGGCTTCAGTTTTATGTTCTGTCCAAAAGTCGGCACCTCCAACAATACAGAACAATACAGATCTCAGTTCCAGGGTTCTCCCATCATCGCTCCACCATGAGGGTTTGACAGGGAGTCATGTGAAACTTGGTGGGATATCTGTTCCAAATCTTTCCATGGAGGGAAAAACCACATGGGGTGGTAACTTCAAGGTGCAATGAAGAGAAGTGGAATTACATTGTAGCTCGGCATTTCAAGCTAAAGCAGAATTTACAGCCAAATTTTAACAACTAAAATGAAGGCTAACCTTGTTGACATTTCCATTCAGATTTATTCCAGTGGCCTCCCAGAAAACCAGATACAACTGCTGGGCAACATCTCCATCGTGTTCAATGCAACGGAAATCAGCAGCTGGAATATCACTCGAGTGGAGACACTTTCTGCATTGTTGAGGCGAGAGCAGGAAATCATAACGGTACTGACACCAGCAACGTTTTAATGACACCCTACTGGCGGAGACATTCTGACACTGATCAAAAGGATTTATAATAATAATAATAATAATGTATTTTATTTATAAAGCGCTTTTCATATACTCAAAGACGCTTTACAGAGATTTAGAGAACATAGGGAAATGAATAAATAGATAAATAAGTAAATAAATAAACGAACAGAGAAAGGAGACAGAAGGTGAGGTGACCTTCAGTGGTTGAAGGCAGTACTGAACAGGTGAGACTTCAGCGATGTTTTGAATGTGGTGAGTGTGGAGGAGTCTCTAACGTTTTGGGGTAGTGAGTTCCATAGGGTGGGAGCAGCGATGGAGAAAGCCCTGTCCCCCCAGGATCTGAGTTTGGTCCGGATGTGGGGGGATAGGAGATTGGCAGCAGCAGAGCGGAGGGTGCAGGTGGGAGTGTGCCTGTGGAGGAGGTCGGTCAGGTAGGATGGGGCCAGGTTATGGAGGGCTTTGTAGGTTATGAGGAGGATTTTGTACTGGATTCTGTGGGGGATGGGGAGCCAGTGGAGTTTATAAAGGACGGGGGTGATATGGTCACGGATCGGGGTGTGGGTGAGTAGACGGGCAGCGGAGCTTTGAATGTATTGAAGTTTACTGATGATTTTTGCATCTTGGTTGAGTTTTATCAAAACTAGGAGGGACACCTCCAGACTTTGGTCCTTATCCATCATCTACATCAATGGATGTTTCAACGAATAAACACTTCTTGAGTTTAGAAGGATGAAGGGGGCGGGGGGGGGGGAGGGGGTGAATCTCACCGAATTGTGAAAAGGTGTAGCTAGAGTGAATGTGGAGAGGATGCTTCCACTAGTGGGAGAGTCCAGGACCAGCGCCATCTTTAATCAGAGGGTGCGGAATTTGGAATTTATTGCAACAGATGGTCATTGAAAGGTGGATATTGACAGATTCTGAATTAGTATGGGTGTCAGGGGATATGGGGAGAGGGCAGGAGAATGGGGTTGGCAAGGATAGATAGATCAGACCTGATTGAATGGCGAAGTAGACTTGATAGGCTGAATGGCCTAATTCTGCTCCAAGATCTTATGAATTTATAATTCCTTCACTGAAAAGTTATTTAGATCTTATTGCATATTAAATTTAGAATAAAACCAACATCACAGAGCCGTTTGTAATTTATTTTGTGTTCTCCAAATGTATTTCTACAGGTTAAAGTCATCATCACAAAATACCTCCAGTTCAATGGTGTTCTTAATGCAGTATCTTTGAAAGCTGTTGGTGGAGGCAACTTGTGCATTCTGGACAGAGAGCAGCTGGTGAACATTGCAAACCTGACGTGAGTGTCACAGCTCAGAGCTTGATTGATGCCTGGAAAGGCAAAATAATCGAACGACAGAAGACCAATGTTGTCAAGATGCAGAGAATATTTTCAAAGATGTTGGCAAGACTCAAGGGCCTGAGCTATAGGGAGAGGTTGAGCAGGCCAGGACTCCAGTCCTTGGAGCGCAAGAGGACTAGGGATGATCTAACGGAGATGCACAAAATCATGAGAGGAATAGATCGGGTAGATGCACAGGGTCTCATGTCCAGAGTAGGGTAATCAAGAACCAGAGGACATAGGTTTAAGATGAAGGGAGAAAGATTTAATAGGAACCTGAGGGGTAACTTTTTTAACCAAGGGTGAAGGGTGTATGGGACGAGCTGACAGAAGAAAGAGTTGAGCCAGGTAATATTGCAATGTTTAAGAAGCATTTGGACAGGTACATGAATAGGACCAGTTTAGAGGGATATGGACTAAATATCCCTCAGGTGGGACTAGTGTAAGATGGGACATGTTGGCCGGTGTGGGCAAGTTGGGCCAAAGGGCCTGTAATCACGCTGTATGACTCTATGACACTAGCTGTGACTCTATGACCAAGGATGAAACACCCCATGGCCCAGTATTCATGAGCAAGAGCGGAAATGAAATTGTTAGTTCAGGCAGAGGGAAACCTGGGAGGATGCTCAGCACGGGTCAATGGGGCCACTGAGGACATTGAGAATGGGCGAGGGCTTCAGTGGGTCAAGGGTGCGGTGTCTGTCGTATACAGGTACTGGTAGGTGTTGGGAAACGGATGGCGTTGTTCTGGTCACTGGGTGAACTGGGTCTTGTGATGTCGGAGAGTGGAAGGTGTTCATGGCAAGCGTGAACAATGCCATGGACACCCTACTAGTCACTGCCTGCCATTCTGAAAAGGACCCGTTATCCCTACTATTTGCTTCCTGTCTGCCAACCAGTTCTCTATCCACGTCAATACCCTACCCCTAATACCATGTGCTCTAATTTTGTGGGATCTTATCAAAGGCTTTCTGAAACTCCAGATGTACCACATCCACTGGCTCTCTCTCATCCATTCTACTTGTGACATCCTCAAAAAATTCCAGAAGAGTAGTCAAGCATGATTTCCCCTTCATAAATCCATGCTGAATTTGACCGATCCTGTAGAGGAAAATAACTGCAAATGCTGGTACAAATCGAAGGTATCACAAAATACTGGAGTAACTCAGCGGGTCAGGCAGCATCTCTGGAGAGAAGGAATGGGTAACGTTTTGGGTCGAGACTGTTCTGCAGTCTGAAGAAGGGTCTTGACCGGGAACGTCACCCATTCCTTCTCTCCAGAGATGCTGGCTGACCCGCTGAGTTACTCCAGCATTTTGTGATACCTTTGACCGATCCTGTCACTGCTTTCCAAATGCGCTACTATTACATCTTTAATAAACTTCCCCATTCCTGATGTAAGGCTAACTGGTCTCTAATTCCCTGTTTTCTCTCTCCCTCCTTTCTTAAAATGTTGGCTGCCCTCCAGTCCTAGTCCAATGCCCAAACTTCGTACAGAGAGCACCGATCACCCTAGTTCTAGTTCTCTGTTCTCTGTTTCGCAAGTTCCTAACTGGTGCAATGGGGGGGTTGAAGCACAAACCGAGACTGACGATGTAATCTCACTCCCACAGGGACGCCGGGGCTCTGGAGTTTTCTTCTTGTCCTCAGTCAGTCAAAAACCTCCTTTACGACCAGGCCGTCCTGGCACTGAGCTCTGAGCAAAACAAACCCATCCCATACTATCAACTGGTCAAGGCGTATCTTGGTAAGTCAATCAAAGTTTTATTTTACTCCTGAGTCTGATTTTGATGGTGGTCTCATGGTCGCTTAACCGAAAGATTAAGCTGTATGGGATCCACGGTGACTGGGCTTTTCCAATTCACATCTGGGTTACTCATAGATTAAGATGCACCGAGATACAGTGAAAGGCTTTGCTTTGCATCCAATCCAATCTGATAGGTTGGTTTGGTTTAGTTTAGATTAGTTTAATTTAGTTTAATTTCATCTCATTTAGGTTGGTGTCACGTGTACCGAGCGAGGTTCAATGAAAAGCACTTTCTCGTGTGTTATCCAGACAGTGGAAAGAGCATACATGAATAGAATCGACCCATCCACAGCGTGCAGACACAAGATAAAGGGAATAACATGTAGTGCAAGATAGAGTCCAGTAAAGTCTGATTAGAGATAGTCCGAGGATCTCCAGTGAGGTAGATGGTAGCTCTGGACCATTCTCTAGTTCTTGATACGATGGTTCAGGCACCTGATAATATCCCTGAATCTGGGGGTATATGCTTGCATGCTTGTGTACCTCTTCCCTGATGGGAGAGGGGAGAAGAGGGAGTGATCAGGGTGAGACTAGGCCTTGATTATGCTGCTGGCCTTGCCGAGGCAGTGTGAGGTGTAGATGGAGTCACTGGAATGGAGGTTGGTTTGTGTGATGGTCTGGGCTGCGTCCACAAGTCTCTGTAATTTCTTGTGGTCTTGGCTGGAGCTGCACCAGGCTGTGTGAATGTGCAGAGCTGCAGCATTCATCTGAGAAATGTCTCTGCTTCCTCCAGGCGGTGCCGCAACTGATGACTTGAGGTTTCTTGCAATTAATGAAGTTAACATGGAGTTTGCAATCTTCAAGAATTTGAATCCGGAAGAAGTGCAGGTACAAATTGTCGGTGACAAACCTCTGACTGCTTAAGTATTGCAACGCGTTCAATTCCGATACTTCACATCCCCTCTCACAGCCAATCGCCCGCACGGACCCTCTGATCCTGAAACACTGCCGCAGATTACCAACATATCACACATTTAGCAACACATTACCAACACACATTTACAGCCGGCTTGTCTGAAATCTTAATGAACAAGAAAACCATGAACTCTATTTGAACTGATGATATTAGTCCTGATGAAGTGCGATATTTTGCCTGTTTTGCTCATTCATGAATTGTGTTTCCATCTCAGAATCTGACCGCCCAGAACATCATCGACCTGCTCGGGTTTAACCTGCAAGCTCTTCGAGATGGCGTGAATGAAACGGTCGTGATGCTTTGGGTGGCCTCAAACACTGAGTTTGAAGTCCGGAAACTTGGTTTGAAGGGTGGTATTCCAGATAATTCATCAGGTAACTGTCTCCGAAACAGCAGAGAGCACTTGCAATGATTACATTTTATCAAAGACTGGTGATTGAATGAGGTGTAGACCTGATGGGCTGGATACCTTAATTGTCCTCCTCCAGCTTATGAACTTATGAAGAATAATAAAACATTATCAGTACTACTTTGCAAAAATAATCACACACAATGATTACTCTAGTTAATCCAAGTGTTATAATTCAAATCTGTTATTAACTTCTTATACTTTCTCCTTCAGAAACAAGATTGTGCAGCAGTGTGAACAGGTAAGAATTTGACGTGAATGCCTTTTCTATCTATCCCCCCATGACACGCTGTTAACTTGTTGGTGCCTGACTTCATCTGTCATTGTGGAGAAATAAGGAACTGCAGATGCTGGTTTATACCAAACATAGGCAAAAAGTGCTGGAGTAACTCAGCAAGTCAGGCAGTATCCCTGGAGAAAAAGGACTGGTGACATTTCCGGTCGGTAGCCTTCTTTGGAACAAATGTCACCCATCCTTTTTCTCTAGAGATGCTGCCTGACCCACTGAGGTACTCCAGCACTTTGCCTCTATCTTACATCTATCACTGGTGGTGCCCAATTACTATTGTGCCTCACTTGGGAATGACAGATGACATGAAATTAAAGATTATTTTTTAATTATGTCCCCCTCTGTGCAATAAAAATAGGTTGTTTTGTTGTTTGTTTCTCAACTATTCTCCATCTGTAAAAGTAATTTTAATTTTCTTTGCACAGTTCGGCTATGAATGATTTCCTGACTGCAGTTAATGCAAGCCAACTGTGCAACTTCAATATCACACAGTTTGCTTGTGCAGAGGTAAGCATTTTCATGATTTGAATCTCACACAAAGACGTCAATGGCAGTTTGCACTTAAATAATAGTCATAGTTATAGAATCACACAGCGTGGCAACAGGCCCATCGGCCCAACTTGCCCACACCGACTAACATGTCCCATCTACAATATTTCCACCTGCCTGCATTTGCCCCATTTCCCTCTAAACCTGTCCTATCCATGTACCTGTCAAAATATTTGTTAAACATTGGAATGGTACCTGCCTCAACTACCTCCTCTGGCAGTTGGTTCCATACACCCACCAGCCTTTATGTGAAAAAGTTACTTCTGAAGTCCTATTAAATCTTTTCTTCCTCACCTTAAACCGATGTCCTCTGGTTCTCAATTCCCCTGCTCTGGGCAAGAAGCTCTGTGCATCCACCCAATCTATTCCTCTCATGATTTTGTACACCTCTATAAGATCACCATGAATAATGTTAAATGTTGTAGAGGTGCTCTATTAAGACTATGTGTGTCTGACTTCCATGAGTACATTTAACTGTTGTGCTTTGAATGGCTGGTTGGTGAACTATTGCTCATCGTTGATAGTGAACACCAATATGCTGGGATGTTATAATCTAAGGCAGCGTTTTTCCTTTGCAGCCTAAGCTATTGCTTTTCGGTTTAAGCAGTGACCTCTTGTCAGATGTGTTTCAGTGCTTCACTGGCCTGAAGCCTCTGAACAGGTCGAATGAAATGGCCCTGACTGTTTTCATTCAGAAGCTTGACGGAACCAGACTGATGGAGGCCCTGGACATGTTCAACAACAAGGTAATTCATCCAGGGAGGGAACTTGGGAACCATTTTCAGTGATGTAAGAATCTTTGGTATGGTTCAAAATACACGGTCAACACCTTGTAAACCGAGTAGTGAAAGGCTTGGATAGAGTGGATGTGGAGACAACCAGTGAGGAACATCCCATCTGTTCTCATCCCAGAGTTTCCACCTGTGCTGTTAACCTCTTGTTGGTAATAAATGTATTAAAATCTTTAGTCAGATGGTGGTGAATCTGTGGAATTCATTGCCACAGTCAATAGGTAGTTTTAAGGTGGAGATTGACGGATTCTTGATTAGTACGGTGTTCAGGAGTTATGGGGAGATGGCAGGACCCCAGAAGGGGGTTGAGAGGGAAAGATAGATCACCATGATTGAATGGCGGAGTAGACTTGATGGGCCGAATGGCCTAATTCTGCTCCTAGAACCTATGAACTAATGAAAGGTGTGATGTCGTTTCTACAAAGGAATCTCTGTCTCCATCGCTGACGTGTTGTGTTTTGTTTCAGACACGGAACACAACATTAATTCCCCTGATGACAAAGATGACGTTTCTGAATGCCTTGTGGGAGGTGGTGAGGACCAGGGATAACTTGACCAGTCCCGCCTTCCTGAGGAAGTGGTTCCAGGAGCAACTCCGGCCGTTCATTGCTGGCATTTCCCAGTCGGTGCTGGTGCCGCTGCTGAGAAGGGACATCAGCTGTGAAGGTTACCGAGCAGTGTGAGTGGACACCTCTCTTTTACAATCATCTGTTGTTGCATGTTGTATCGAGGAAGCAGACCCTGCGGAAGGCAATTTAACTTGTTCACTGCCATGGAGCACCCAGTACACAGTGCCTTACACAGGCAAGGGTCATTCCAAGATCCAACAGTAATTCTGTTTCTGGTTTTGGTTGAGTACTGCGCAAACACCTCATAAGTGGTTATCTCGCGCAGGTCGGAGTGAGTAGAATCACCCGGGTGCCTTTTACACGTCTGCAAGTCGCAGATTGTCTTTAGGGTTATTTTTGCAGTGAGGAGCTAATCCTTCTGAAGATGAGAGGTGGTGTGAAACGAAAGAGGAAGATGAGCTAAGCTCAGGAACATTTTCAGGCTATTTCGATACTAATCTTTGGCAGAGTTTTCTGACAGTATAACAGGCAATCTTTATGGTGAACTACCTTTCAATTAGCTGAAGTTTGAGGCATCATTTGGGAAGGATCCTAAAATTGTTCTCACCAGTTGAAAGGTGACTATTGATCTGGTGCTTGACAAATAATGACATTAATATCTATTTGTTTAGCTTAAATGGCCTGAATTATGGATTTGCTGAAATGCCGCGTGAAACACGGGAAACTGTGCTGAGACTATGGATCTTTGGTTACCTCAACAATACAGGTGAGATGGAAAGGCATTCGTAAATGATAACAAAGAGAAATTGACTTGTAATTCTCAATGCCCCAGTCTTTCACCCTGTCGTTGTTAGTCTGCGGCATAATTTAGCTTCCAGACGTTTAGGCCGCACGCTGACTGTGTGGAGTTTGTACGTTCTCCCAGTAATCTGCGTGGGTTTTCTCCGGAAAGCTCCAGATTCCTCCCACACTCCAAAGACGTACAGGTTTGTAGGTTAATTGGCTTGGTATAATTGTAAATTGTCCCTAGTGTGTGTAGGATAGTGTGGGAATCGCTGGACGGCGTGGACTCTTTGGGCCGAAGGGCTTGTGTCCACGCTGTATCTCTAAACTAAACTAAACATTTACACTGAATAAAGTATCATTTTTGTCAAATGCATCATATTTATTTTCTTTCCTCTCAGCATTCCCGTTGCGTTGTTTTGAAAATGGCAGCGTTACCATCTACGTGAAAAACTATTTCCAAAGTTTTGCCGGTTTGCTCAATCTGACAGATGCATTTTTCCTGACTCCTGAGGTAAAAGCAAAATTATTCCTTTGGGTTTATGCAAGTATGAGTGATTGTTAATTTTTCTTTTGAGACAATATTAAATGTACGGATGTGTTGGAGGGAACTGCGGATGCTGGTTTACACCGAAGATAGACACAAGATGTTAGAGTAACTCAACGGGACAGGCAGCATCTCTGGAGAAAAAGGATGAGCGACGTTTTGGGTCTGAAGAAGGGTCTCGGCTCGAAATGTCACCCATTTCTTCTCTCCAGGGATGTTGCTTGTCCCGTTGACTTACTCCAGCTTTTTGTGCTTATTAACAGCACTGATGCTTTCCGATACATTTACACGTAAATGGAACCTTGACACTGTGTCCAGGTGTGATATGTGGACTATTTCTGGTCATGGAGGTAAAATTGTCATTCTTATTGTTACAGGTGATCAATGTTACCGATCCCCGTGACTTGGTTGATGTGCTGAGCATGCCTGGATTCATTAATGACAACCAGATCCTGACCAGAGTGTTAGCCTTTGTCCAACCCATTGACAAACTGGCTGCATTCATAGACCGATTCAATGAAAGAACCCAAGACGTGAGCAGCAGCTGTTTTTATGTTTCCTGTCATACGTTGTAGTGTTGATCACATGGAGGGGTTTTCAAACAGATAGGGACACCTTAAGTTGTTGTGTGATTTGTGACCCTTGTGTTTGGTCCAGTGCTTCGCACGCAGAAGGAATAATGATAGGACTGGTCCTGGGTGTGGAGGCTTTGACTGAAAGCACACAGTGCTTGTGGAAGAGAATTTGTAGAATTTACAAGATGTGTTAATTTTGGAGACACAACATGGAAACAGGCCCTTCGGCCCACCGAGTCCACGTCGACCATTCATCACACGTTCACACTCCCTACGTATTAGGGGCAATTTTTCAGAGGCCAATCAACCTGCAAACCCGCAGGATATTGGGATGTGGGTGAAAGCCGGAGCACCCATAGGAAACCCATGCTGCCATAGGGAGAATGTGCAAAGTCCACTCAGACAACACCCGAGATCAGGATCCATCCCAGGCTTTAGTTTTAGTTTGACAGATACAGTGTGACAGAGATACGTCGCCCGTGCCGACCAACGATCACCTGTTCACCAGTTCTATCCTAAACACTAGGGACAATTTACAGAAGCCAAAAGCTTCAGGTGTCACATCATTCTGTTAAATTGAAGGTGTACAATTTTAACAGAAGCCTGTTTCCTCTCCCTTTGCCAGAGTAAACTCTCAGCCGCTAACCGAGCTGCGATCCTGGAGGGTGTGTGGCCTCTGTTCACCAGCAGTCTGCCTGTGCTCAATGTCACCCAGGTGGATCAATGGCTTCAGTTCAGATTAACTCCATATGTGCCATTCATCACTTCTGCCCTTTTGGCTTCCAACAACAGCCTGAGGATCGACTGCCTTTCCTACCGGAAAATGTAAGTACACCTACGTTGAATGTACATTCCACGGGTAAACCCCTCAAGTGTGTCAGTCATCCCAAGTGATTGGCTTTCTCAGTGCGTTATCTCTGAGGTGCAGTCAACTGATTGATTGAAACTGAGCATTGTGTTGAAAAAAAATCCCATGTCTTGTGGGAAGGAACTGCAGATGCTGGTTTAAAGCTGGAGTAACTCAACGGGACAGACAACATCCTGCTTTTTGTGTCAAAAAGAATGTAGATTTATAAAGCGAATTGTCGTGGTGATTTTTGGGTGTGAACTTGAAAGGGTTCCCGCCGGGCCGTGCGGCCAGAAGTCGGCTGTGGACTGGGAACGCGGCCGGATGCCTTTATCGAGGCAGCGGCGACAGTGAGGTCCACGGCTGATGAGAGTGTGGAGGGATCGCCATGAGGGTGGGGAAAGAACAATGGACAACTGGGCGTGAGGCAACCGCTATAAGGGACGGGGAAGAACAATGGAGGACCTGTCATGGCGGGACCGCCGTGAGGGCAGGGGGGAGGACAAAAGGAGAACCCGACGTGCTTGTTGTAAATTTGTCAGTGCCGTAGGTGGCCGCTATTTGTATACATTGGGTATACCAGCAAAGAATTTCACTGTGCGAAATGTTCGAAGAAGAGTCTTGACCAGAAACGTAACCCATTTCTTCTATCCAGAGATGCTGCCTGTCCGCCTGAATTACTCCAGCATTTTGTGTCTATCTCATGTCTTAGTTACTGAATGTGTTACATATCATCGAATGAGAGAGAGGAATGGAGAGTCTGTTTCAGCGGATATATTTGTATAAACGCAAGAGTCGTGATGACCAAGTCAATAGGTATTTTTAAGGCAGAGATAGATAGATTCTTGATTATTTTGAGTGTCAGGGGTTATAGGGAGAAGTTGGCAGATTGGGGTTAGGAGGGAGAGATAGATCAGCCATGATTGAATGGCGGCATAGACTTGATGGTCCAAATGGCCTAATTCTGCTCCAATCACTTATGACCATATCAATATTTAGACTAGATAACCAGACTCCAATTGAGCAATTTTATACAAAATCCATAGTAGTTTGATGCTGGGGCAAGGTTGTAGTTAGGGTTGTGTGGTTTGGGTCAAGAGCCTGATGGTTGATGAGAAGAAGCTGTTCCTGCACCTGGATCTTATGGTTCTCTGGGCCATGCCTCTTCCCGACAGCAGCAGTGAGATGAGAGCGTGGCTGGGGTGGTGTGGATCTTTGACATTGGCTGCCCTCTTGAGGCAGTGCATCCTGTAGGTCTCTTCAATGGTGGAGAGATCAATACCCGTGATGGACCAGACAATGTCCAACACTATCTCCGTCCTCCTTTGTTCCTGGTCATTCTTGGCACTGATCGAGTATCTCTCACCACGTGTACATGTAACGAAACACTGATTGAATGTTACCATTGGATTGTATGGTGCTACACTTTCAGTTCTATTGTCGTGAGTTATATTGTTTTCTTTAGTAACTGTAGTCAAGCTGATGATGATATTCTAAATGTTATTAAATTTCTTGAATTTCTCCTTTAGTGTCAGAACATTGAATGCTCCCTACAGTGAACTTACTGCAGACAAACAGAGGGAAATCTATGAGGGCATCAAATCTTATCTCCAGCAAGGTGACGTTACGCTTTCTTGTTGAAAAGCTCCAGAGGTGGAGTTGTTATGACCCGTCGTAGTCAAAGATGGCCCGAGAACCATAAGATCCAGGTTCAAGAACAGCTTATTCTCATCAACCATCAGCAGAGTTCTAGTTGCTCCCCAGGGTACAGAGATTGACTGTCTCCACGCCAATCAGCGATCCCCGAGCACTGGCACTATCCTACCCACTAAGGACAGTTTACAGTTTTTACCGAAGCCAAATTAACAAACCTGTCCGTTTATGCACTATGGGAGCAAACCAGAGCACCCGGGGACAACCCATGCTGTCATGGGGCGAATGTACAAACTCCGTACAGACAGCACCCAGAGTCAGGATCAAAACCTTGTCTCTGGCGCCGTAAGGCAGCAACTCTGACGCTGTGCCACCATGTCACACTGTAAGATACAGAATGTAGAATATAGTACTCAGTGTTGTAGCCTAACAGTTCGATAGACAACGTCTAATCTCCACAGTGAGGTAGATGTCGAGGTGAATGAGACGGTATCCCCACTTATGGAATGTTTTTGGGCGACCAGATGCCACTCGGTTCACCTGCTCTTCCTCCTTTATCCCCCATCTACCCCTGACTCACCAACACCCTGACCTTCAACCAGATTAACTGTGCTTCACCGAAGAACATGATGATTAGTTCTATCAATAACCATCTAGTTTAGTTGGTTAATTCTAGTTTAGTTTATTGTCTTGTGTCGAGGTGCCGACAAAGGCTCTTGGAGCCTGTTATCCAGTCAGCAGAAAGATAATGCATGATTACAATCGAGCCATTTATAGTGTACAGGTACAATAACGCTTAGTGCAAGGTAAAGCCAGTAAAGTCCAATCAAAGTTAGTCCAAGGGTCGCGGTAGGATGGTTCGGTTGCCTGATACAGCTGGGAAGAAACGGTCCCTGCTGTTGGGCGTGGAAGTGCAATTCCTGCTTGATCGTGGAAATGATGTTCGGCATGACTTTTCATTTTCCACAGAATTAACGTGGAATTATTTTTCTTACAGGTCCCAAGCCCACGTGCTATAATGTTACTGATCCCGCCCTGAACTCCACTGCCTGGTTTGCTCAATATCTGGGGCTTTACATGAATCACATATCCAGGGTGGATCTTCTGTCCTTCTTCAATAATGAATCTGAGGTACATATTCTCCTTTAAACTTTTGATTGGGATTGTCAAACATCGAGTTGCCCGGGTAACCAGCTACTTGTGGAAATCAATTTTGAAAAATGTAACTGTGGAGATGAAGAGGAGTTTCTTGAGTCAGAGGGTGGTGAATCTGCAAAATTCATTGCCACAGAAGGCTGTGGAGGCCAAGTCAATGGATATTTTAAAGGCGGAGATTGACAGATTATTGATTAGTATGGGTGTCAGGGGTTATAGGGAGAAGACAGGAGAATGGGGTTGGGAGGGGAAGATAGATCAGCCATGATTGAATGGCATAGACTTGATGGGCAGAATGGCCTAATTCTGCTCCTACAACTTATGAACTTATGAACTATTTCACAAAGCACAAAGTGCTGGAGGAAGTCAGTGGGTCAGGCAGCATCTGGGGAGGGCATGGACAGTCGACAATTCTGGTCGACTCAATTTGGAAGTAAGGTCCTAATGTGAAATTCTTGCTCAGGAAGGCTGTCAAAGGTTATGGGGAGAAGACGAGAGAATGGGGTTGAGAGGGGAAAGTAGATCGGCCAGATTGAATGGTGGAGTAGACTGGACGGACCAAATGGCCTAATTCTGCTCCTATTTCTTGCGGAAAGGTCGCCTGTATTTTGCTTCCACAGATGCTGCCTGACCCGCTGTGTTCATCCTGCACTTTGCATTTTACTCGGGATTCCAGCATCTACAGTCTCTCATATCTCAAACTTAAGTGTTAGCCTTCCAGAGGTATAAATCCTTGTTAGAAGTAGCAAATAAAGCAGGAACTTACAAACCAGTCACATTTCAGAAATCTTTGGATAAGAAAATTGATGGGAGTGCAAAATAAGCTTCAAGTTTGATGCAACCACACAATATTCTATTAAACGTCATCTGTGATTTGGAAGCTTTCTTACAATCCACGTTATCCATCATAGTGTGTTTCACCAATACGAAGCTGAATCTTTATTTCTTTCAAAGATTAGTCATCAAAAGACTTCTTCCAGTTAAATATTTGTAATTTCTCCTCAACCTTGTGCAGATTCAACGATTTGCTGAAAACCCTGAAAACCTGGCACTCTTGGCAAATCTGACGTTACCCAGTGAAGTTTCAAAGTTGTACCTCAACTTGCTGGTCAGAAACAACTCTAATGTGACTGTCTTAAGGTAGGTCTTTGACATCATCTCTCCCTGACAGGAGTGAAGCAGTTTAATGTTGTATTGTGAAAAGGCTGGGGGCATTGCGGGTGTGAACAACATTTCTTGATCATCCGGGTTTCCCCTGAGAAGGTGGTGGTGGGTCACTTCCTTAAACCATTCATGATGTGTGGACCAATGTACACAGTCGTCCCAGAGTTGACCACTGTGCCATTTAAAATGGTTTGATTGTCACATTGCATTGCAGTCGATGCCACAATAATCTGTCACCTTATTTGTAGTCTTGCTTGTTGAGAGGGGCTTCCTTCCTCAAGTTCAAGGCTTTGCATTGTTTTGTGTTTAAAGCTGTAAATAATCCAATTACCAGCAACTGAGAAATATAGAGAGACTAAGTAAAGCCAATTTTCATGAAGGGGCATCACAGTGACACAGTGGCAGAGTTGCTGCCTTACAGTGGCAGGGACCCAGGTTTGATCCTGACCTCGGGTGCTGTCTGTACAGAATTTTTACGTTCTCCCCGTGACCACGTGGGTTTTCTCCTGTTGCTCCGGTTTGTCGCACACTACAAAGTTTAAGTTAGTGCTCATATACGGGGTGATCACTGGTCGGCGCAGACTCGATGGGCTGAAGGGCCAGTTTCCAAGCAATATCTATAAAGTCTAAAGGTAGTTCCTCTTTCACAGTAAAATTAGATATTAATTGGAAAACTTAGGAACTGATGCAAGTTGGGGGATGATGTGTAAAGTATCTTGATGATTCTTCAAAGTTTGCTTGTGTAACAATTCTATAATAGCTCCAGGGAGGGAGAATACTCCATCTCTGTGAGATTGGCTCACACATTGTGCGACTGGCATCTATCTCTTGCAGCCTCCCAGACTCTCTGTTTTGCTTCATTGACGGTACTTCACAGCCCTTGAGTGGACAGGAAATCTTGTCTGTGATCGAGAAGGTAAACCAAGTGTGTGAGCCTGGTGTGTCCCCGAACACAACTGCCAATGGGATCTCACCCGCTGAAGGTCCGACAGATGAACAGCTTCAGGTGAGAAATACTTCCTGTAAAACATTTTGCTGAAGCAGGTGTTGTGAAAGATGCTCGGTGTTAATGCCTTGCTGTTCATTCTTTCAGTTGGCGGTAGTTTTAGTGGGCAAAATCGACACCTTTTCAGTCAGCACTTTGAACGCTTTGGGGCAAACCGCAGTCGGACTGTCGCTGTCACAGGTTAACAAAATTGATGGGAACACTTTGGAGCGAGCCCTGCCAAACCTGGGCAGCGTCAGAGGCTGGAACATTGGCCAGGCTAATTCCATCGTCAACAGGCTACTAAAAGACGGTTATCAAGTAAGTTAATGAAAAAAACAGTAATGAATCAATTAGTAACAAGTGAATAAAATGAATGCTCATATTATCTCGAGCCTCTGGTGCTTAAGTGAATTTGCTTTACAAGGTTAAAATCTGTATCTGAGCAAAGAATTTTCAAAGAGCTGCATGTAAAGATATTGACTGTGCAACACCACACATTTCTCTGTATTAAATTCCATCAACCATTCCTCAGCCCATTTACCCAACCCATCAAGATCCCACTGCAATTTTTGACAACCATCTTCACTCGTGACATTACCACCCACTTTTGTTTCATCTGCGAACTTGCTAACCATGCCATGTACATTCTCATCCAAATCATAGAAATGGACCCTGCACCAAACCCTGAGGCATACCACTAATCACAGACCTCCAGTCCGGAAAGCAACCTTCCACCATCACCCCCTGTTCCAGTCCATGAAGCCAATTTTCTATCCATTCAGCTACCTTTCCTTGAATCCCATGGGATCTATCCTTCCAGAGCAGCCTACCATGTAGACCCATGCAGAAGCTAAGTTCTTCCACAGCAGTATTTGGTCTTAATGCCAAATGTACAATGGTGCAAGCAATGGGAAGATCAGCCAATATTTTCAGTCATTTCTCACTAAATATTCTCTGACATGGGGAATGGGGGAGGTAATCACAATATTATGCCACAAATCTTGAAAATGAATTCTTGATAGCATGGTCAATTTGTGACATTTGCCTTTCACTTTTCACCCAGGTCAATGACACGAATAGACTGCTGGGTCTGGGAAGCCTGGTTGTCGGTATTCCCAGCAATGTGTTCCAACGTATTAATCCTAAGATATTGATCAATGTCATCGCAAGCAGTAGGTTTGGTGAGGATATTAGAAGTGCACCACAATCTATACGGACGATCTGTGTTCTGCAGGTGAGCAATTGTCACGGGTACAAAACGCAATCTGTTTCTCACGGTCTATCTAGATGTTATCAACGTTAATGCTGTTGTGTGATACCAGTTCTCGTCTTCCCGTAAATTCTATCCTATTTTGTTGTAAATCAGGTGCTGAGAAACGTTAACAACCCAGCTGCCACTGTGAGGAACATCACATCTGTTCTTGTCGAAGAGATTCCACCTGTGCTGTTAACCTCCAACCTAAGCCTCAGCGACGTCAACAATAAACGGTGGACTCCCAGTCAGGTAGATGATCTGGTTGTTTACAGCAGGGACGACGGCTGTAATGATGGAGATCTCATTGAAACTTACTGAAGAGTGAAAGGCCTTGACAGAGTAGATGTGGAGAGGATGTTTCCACTAGTGGGAAAGTCTAGGACCAGAGACCATAGCCTCAGAATAAAAGGACTTACTTTTAGTAAGGAGATGAGTGATAATTTCTTTAATTAGAGGGTGGTGAATCTGTGGATTTCATTGCACAGATGGCCGTGGAGGCCAAGTCATTGTGTATTTTTAAGGCGGAGATTGACAGATTCTTGATTAGTACGGATGTCAGGAGTTACGGGGAGTAGGCAGGAGAATGGGGTTGACGGAAATATAGATCAGCCATGATTGAATGGAGGAGGAGACTTGATGGGCCGAATGGCTTAATTCTGCTCCTATAATCTAACTTATGAAAGTCAGCTGCTTCATGCCATTGTACGTTAGATGTCGGGAATATTGTCCCATTCATGTTGTGTGAGCGGTGAATGTATGAACACTCCATAACCCTGTTACATTAGTTATTAATTCAAATCCTTTTCTTCCATAGTCTGCCGTTTTCTTTCAAGATGTGGTCAGATCCAACAACAATTTTGAGACGTAAGCAATGCTCTTTTAATTTCTGCCGTTTTTGATGCCTAATTCAGGGTTGCCATGCCTGAGCTCCCAATGTGGCATTGTTGTCCATGTATTTAGCAGGAGTGTTGGTGTCATCATTCGTGCACTTGAGTTGAGTTTGAGCGTTCTCGTGTAGTTTCTAACACAGCCAATGATTTGTGTGACGGCCAATTTACATCAGTAATTAAACTGTTGTGAATGAAGGGCACTTGTTGATTTTGCCAGAGTTATGTTCACCAGCTGAATGTTCTGTCCCGTGCTTTGACAACGTCTAAAATCACAACCTGAGATGTTATCATTCGGGAATGCAATGGGTGGAGGTTGTGATTAAAGGTTTTAAAGTGATGACAAAAGTGGACTGTTTAGATATTAATATTGCCACAACCTGTTCCAGATTTTCGCCTGCTGTCCTCAGAGGCTTTAGTTGTGGTGCAACGAAAACCCTCCCTTTCCCAGCATTTCTGAAGCTCGTTCAAGCAGTGAAGGATAAAGAGGTCGTGCTTGATGAAAGTCAGGTGAGAACATTCAAAGAAGCGTGAAAGATACCTCCAGTTAACCTACTACTGAAGCAAAACTACAGCGGGATGTAGAGAGGAAAATAACTGAGAATAAAAGTATCTCCATGCTTCAGTTCCCAAAGTGACGTTGTTGTCTGTCATTTCAGCTTGAATGTATGGCTGGAAGACTCACTTCTGCAAGAACTGAACTCGCCTTGGATGTCTTACCTGCAGATGTTCTGCTGTTCAAGTATGTTGTGTTTCCTTGGAACAGTTTCCTCAGTTTACTTTAGTTTAGAGAGACAGCGCGGAAACAGGTTCTTCCGCCCACCGAGTCCACTCCGACCAAGGATGCCCGCACATTATCACTATCCTACGGGTCCCTGGGTCCCTGGCGCTGTAAGGCAGCAACTCTACCTCTGCGCCATTGTACGGCCCCAAGTTATTTGTTGAATAGACCATTGATGCTGATGTTTGCCAGATCTGTCATAAACCAGGGTACTTGCTGTTATCAGTTAATGGAAACATAACGTGAGCACATGGACTCAAAGTATTATGTGTATTCCTCACTGTGATAGTTGTCCTCGGTGCCCAAGCACAGAGATGGTGTGGGGAATGGAAATCTCAGGGACTCACACTAAATTATATCTGGAAAGTATGAGGTAGAAATGGTGGTGCATCCCAATGGATGTGATGTATGATCCTGGGCCTCACGTTCAACAAGACTGAGTCAATGTGGAGGGGTGTGGGGGAGAGAGGCTGGGTGAACAGTGGTCCCAATGGGGACATGGTGTGGGGCAGATTAATTGGGTGAGCCATCAGAGGACCAGAGCCTTGGGCAGCAAGGTCGTTGGATGGCTTGTCAGAGGCTTTGTGCCGGGAGCAAGGGGTTGGAGGTTTGGGCCCATTGGCCGTTCAGAGGCTCACGATAATTGAACAAATGGAGAAAGAAGGCTGAGGTTGACCGGGGAATCGGCTGTAAGATCAGTGCATGGGTTAGCCAGTACTGTGAGGACATGTTGGATGTCTGAGGGACAGATGGACAAAGAGTAACCTTGGACCTTAATGTAGTGAGGTCCAGACTATTGTTGCACTGTTAATGTCCAGTTGTACCAAGCGAGACTCTGAATGGTCACAAAGTGCTGGAGTAACTCAGCAAGTCAGGCAGCATCCCTGGAGAACATGGATAGTTGACCTTTTAGGTAGGGACCATTCTATAGACTAATTGTAGGGGGAAGGAGAGACAATGAATGATCCTTGATCAGACCCTGTGGTCCAAACTTCCCTGCAATGCTCCAAAAAGATTGTTCCACAGGGAATGACAGACAGAAAAATGCCAGGTATTGCTATTTCAGATTCCATTTAGGTGCAAAGTGACCACAATTACATCTCGCTTCAGAACAAGTATAGAAGTTGGGAGGTCATGTTGTAGTTGCATAAGACGTTGGTGAGACCGCATGTAGAGTATTGTGTTCATTTCCTGGCACCATATTTTAGGAAAGATGTTGTCGAGCTTGAAAGAGCTCACAGAAGATTTACAAGGATGTTGCCAGGACGAGAGGGTCTGAGCTATAATGAGAGGTTGAGTAGACTGGGTCTCTATTCCTTGGAACGCAGGAGGATGAGAGGTGATCTTCGAGAGGTGTATAAGATCATGAGAGGAATAGATTGTGTAGATGCAAGGAGTCTCTTGCGCAGAGTAGGGGAATCGAGGACCAGAGGACATAGGTTCAAGTTGAAGGGGTAAAGATTTAATAGGAATCTGAGGGGTAACTTTTTCACCCAAAGGGTTGTGTGTGTGTGGAACAAGCTGCCAGAGGGGGTAGTTGAGGCTGGGACTATCCCAACATTTAAGAAAAAGTTAGACAGGTACATGGATAGGTTAAGTTTGGAGGGATATAGACCAAGCACAGGCAGGTACGACTAGCGTAGTTGGGACATGTTGGCCGGTGTGGGCAAGTTGGGCCAAAGGGCCTCTCTCCACACTGTATCACTCTGTGACACTAAGTATGTTTTCTATCGTGTGGTAATGAAGTGAGGATAGCTGTGCATCAGGCGTTTTGGCCATGTGTGTGCATGTCTGGATGCGTGCGTGTCGATGAGGGAGCCTACAAAGGAGGACAGGGTGGGGATGGGTGTGAAAGCATGTAAATGTGGGCTGGGAAATTGTAAATGATTCTTAGGATTAATTAGATTTATTATTGTCATATGCACTGAGGTACAGTGAAAAGTTTTGTTTTGCATTCTATCCATACCAATCAGCAAATACTAAACATAAAGACTATCAAGTCAAATTCCAGTACATTAGGTAAAGGAAAGGGAAAGATACAGTGTGCAGAATATAGTTCACAGCATTATAGGGCACCAATCCCATAGGCAAAGTCCAATGTCCATAATGGGGAAGAGGTGTATCAAACATTACCCATGCTTATGGAAGAATGGTTCAGAAGCCTGATAATAGAGGGGAAGAAGCTGTTCCTGAGTCTGATGGTGCACACTTTCAAACTCCTTCATCTTCTGCCAGTCGGGAGCAGAGAGAAGAAAGAATAACTTCATATCAATAATATAATCTTGTGTATTTTATGTTTTGCTTCGTAGTTATCAACACTTCAGGACTCAGTTCAACTTCAACTGCCGGGAGTTCTTCAAATTAGTTGGGAAATCGAACGTTAATACCTTACGGAAAGTATCAGCAAGAAAGCAAAGTATTCTGAATGATGCCAAGACCTGCCTGGTAAGGATGAAGTGCTCAGCAAATGAAAACCTGGGGTTGATGAACCCGTTATCTTGGGCACACCTCCCTGTGATCGCACTGTTTAAATTGATAATAAATGTGCCACCCTGACACTTTGTCAATAATTGCACTGGGTGCAAGTGAGGAGGTTTATCAGTTCAGTTCAATTTGGTTTATTGGCACGTGTTCCGAAAAGCTTTTGGTTTGTGCTAACCTGTCAGCAGAAAGACAATACATGATTACAATTGAGCCATTTAAGGGAATAACGTATAGTACAAGATAAAGCCAGCAAAGTCTGATCAAGGTAAGTTCGAGGGTCATCAAAGAGGTAGATAATCGGGGTTCAGCTCTGCTCTCTGGTTGTGGTAGGATGATTCAGAAGAGCTAACGCTTCAGTACATTCGATGAATTGTTGATTGTTCAGTTGTCAGATACTAGTCCCAATTGTTGCTGACTGTTACGTCCCAAACCTACTTTCTTTTCATGTTTATGCAGCGTGACTGGGTGGAGGTGAACCCCAGCATTTACCTGATCAATAATATTCAGTAAAACTCCAAGACCATTTGGAAAGGCAAGAAGCAGAGTTTGCATTTTGAAGGAATTGTTAGTAGAATCGGGTCTGGGGACAACTTTTCCCTGATTTCAGTGGCAGATGAGTTCTGGCTTATTCAACTCAGTGGCCCCATAGAAGACTTTTGTGTTTTAGCCTCCCGTTTAAAGTCATGAGCATTTTTAAACACTGGTGTGTTCATCAGTGTGCGAACTATTTGAGATCCATTTAGCTGAAGCTGAAACCTGAAGTTGATGTTAGATTGATAACCAGTTAAAAATGTTACCTGTGTTGGAAGAAACTGCAGATGCTGGTTTAAAGTAAAGGAAATAGGTGACGTTTCAGGTCGAGTCTGAAGAAGGGTCTCGACCCGAAACGTCACCTATTCCTTTTCTCCAGAGATGCTGCCTGACCCGCTGAGTTACTCTAGCGTTTTGTGACTAAAAATGTGACACTTTCTTGATATGCTGATATATTGTGGCATTGTTAGTCCACACAACCAGAGCGGTCTTAATAATGGGAACGTTTTGACTGAGTTGCATTTTGTACAGTGAAATGCTGCAGAATTAATGTTAACCTTTTGACAAAAATCCAGGGAATTACCAGCAACAAGCTGACGAAGGAGAGTGTGACCACACTCGGTCGATTGGTCTGTGAACTTGATGGATCTGCGATCCTGGCATCTGATATAACTGTTCTGGATGCATTAAAGAAATGTGTCTCCTATCGAGACGATCAGAAGAGTGCAATTGAAGTTCTCCTTAGAGATGGAAGGAGCAGATATGGGTGAGTGTGAAATGCTCATCCTTTTCAATACAGATCACATCAAAAGTCTCTGTAGTTGATGTTTCACTACTCCATAATGGACTTTCTGAGGAGAACGTACAGACTCTATCCACAACCCAGTGGAAGCAGGTCACTTGAAATAACAACATTTTAATTCCTGAAACATGCTCCTCTGGGCACCATGTTGTAGGAAAGATGTTGTGAAGGTGGAAAGGGTGCAGAGAAGATTACCAAGGATGTTGCCAGGACTGCAGAGTGAACTATAGGGAGAGGTTGAGCAGGCTGGGACTCTATTCCCTGGAGCAGAGAAGGATGAGGGGTGATCTAATAGATGTGTGTAAAATCATGAGAGGAATAGATCGGGTGGAGGCACAGAGTCTGTTGCCCAGAGTGGGGAAATTGAGAACCAGAGGGCATAGGATTAAGGTGAAGGGGGAAAGATTTAATAGGAACTTGAGGGGTAACTTTTTCATGCAAAGGATATATGGAACGAGCTGCGGGAGGAAGACGTTGAGGCAGGGACTATCGTTTAAGAAGCAATTAGACATGGATAGGACCGTTTAGAGGGATATGGGCCAAATGCAGGTTGATGGGATTAGTGTAATTGGAACATGTTGGTTGGTGTGGGCAAGTTGGGCCGAAGGGCCTGTTTCCATGCCGTATGACTCTGACTCTATAACTAAAGTCCATGGTCAAGATATGTTTGCCCAAAACATTCCTGTGCGATGGGCATCCTTACCCTGCAGCTGAGTCTATTGCAAACTAATTGACTTGAGATTATTTTGGAATAATTTACAGAGAGAGATAGATTTTTTGTGTTTTTGACTTGGAGATTAAATTCACACAGATCAGTAATTGACTGAGATAATTTGGCAATAATTTAGAGAGAGAAGATGCTTTTTTTGTGTTTGACTTTGGAGATTAAACTCGCACTGATTAGTAACTAAATCTCATGGGTGTATCTTGAAAGGATTTTCATTGCAGAGTGGAGATAGATGGAGAAGTGGAAAATGGCCCTTTGGCCCATGACCTCGATGCACCCATCTACACTCATCCTCCACTACTCTAATCCCACTTTATATTCTGCATATTGCTATTAATTCCCCCACCAGATTTTGCACACTGGGGGTAATTTACAGTCGGCAATTAAACGCCAACTCTCATGCCTTTGTGGATATGGGGGGCAAGCAGGAACACCTGAACACGCGTGCAAACTCCACACCGACAGCACCCAAGATGAAGATTGTGCCCGGGTCTCTGGTGCTGTGAGGCAGCGGCTCTGCTAGATGTGCCATGTGTGGTCTGAGATATGTTCCTCTTGAACCTTGAGCGCACGAATGCTTGGATTATTATGCTACCACTTACAACAATGCTTCATTAACTGAGAGATTTTCATTTGTCTGCAGTGTTCCTTCATCCTGGTCCTCGTCTACGATACAAAGCATTGGAAACCTTTGTTTGGCGTTGACGGACACATGGAGTGAAATAGACAGGGTACGGTTTACAGACACAATTTTAATTCAAGTTGACAAGTTGGAGAAATTGTACTGCTTTGAATTCCTTGTTTAGACTGTAATAGAATGTAGAGTGAAACTTGATCATCGGGAACACTGAAAAGTCCATGATGACATTGGTTAATTATGTGCTGCTAACCCTCTCTCTGTGACTGAAATCTCATTCAGGGGTTTTTTCTTCCCTTTGACCGCATTGGCCATGCCTGCCCTGTCCTCCCCACCTCCACCGCCACAAGACCAACACCCCATTATCCTCCCATCTCATCCGCTATCCCCACACCGAGTCTTCAACTTTGATCTGGTTCCAGCACCCTGGTGATCCTCTGCCTCATGGTCAACGCTCCCACGTCAGCTCCCACCAGCAGTTCAGCCAGTGTCCTGGGCCTCTGCTCCGTGTTCTCTATCATCATGGTTTGATGACGTTCAGCTTGGTCCATTTCCAAGTGGGGATGGTGAGATGCTGTGCTGCTTGTACTTGTAATCCTCTCGTTCCACCATATTTCAATGGTTCAATGGTGTTTTAGTTGTCACGTGTGCAACTGCACAGTGAAATTATTTTTGCATATATGACACACGTGGGCGCCGACATGTTTTGGTGCCATTTCCAAAGTCCGGTTGGCCCGCGGGCTCGATGTACTGGAGCAGTTCCCACGAACCGACATCCCTCTCCTCTACTCGTCCGGCCTTCTTTGTTTCCCGGGGGCACATCTCGCAGTCGACCTTGAAGGTGCTGGAGGCATTACTGCGGTTCACCCTCCTACCGGCCCTTGGTCCTCGCGTGTGACGTCGCCAGCTGACTCCTAATTCTGCCTTGCCCCAAGACTTCGGCGGGACTTCACTTAAGGTTCACACTGATGTTGGATTGTTCATGGGAGGGATTGATACCCAAATGCCAATTGTTTTCATTCATGCAGGATATTTTCTCACTGGTGCTGTTCCAGGCAGAAATTTACAATTAACAATGTGTATAATGTCATCCTTGAACTTATCTACTTCCCCTGTGCAGGCTACCCTTAATGAAGCTCTGCCAAGATTTATCAAGGAAGTCAAAAGATTGGGACCTCCTGTTGAAGTGTTGATATTTATTGGACAGCTCAAGTTACAAAGACGGTCGAACAATTCAGCAAGTATGTAATGAGTATAAGCGTGTGTTGAATAATCAGCGTGGTGGGGAAGAGTAGTGTATTGATATGTTCCTGGGCTAATAAGCTGCAAACAAAGGCCCACCGAGTCCGGACCGACCAGCGATTCATGCATACTAACTCAATCCTGCTCACACCAGGAACAAATTACAATCTTACCAAGCCAATTCACCTACAAACCTGCACGTCTTTGGAGTGTGGGAGGAAACCAGAGTTCCCAATGTAAATCCACACAGATCACGGGGAGAATGTCCAAACTCCATACAGATAGCACCCGTAGTGAGGATCGAACTGGGTCTCTTGTGCCGTGAGGCAGCACTCCGCCGCTGCATAACCGTGCCACCCTCAAGGGTAATGTTAAGGGTAATGTTGGATAGAGAGTTGCAGCTTTCAGATCGAGCAGTGATGAAGGGCAGCTACATATATCCTGGCTGGGTAGGGTGCAGCTAGGAGGGTTACTCACATGGATTCAGGTTCCCATTCACCCGTTGCCCTCATCCTGCTTGGTGGTGAAGGTTGGGAGGAGTGGTCAAATGGTGTACTGGGCAGTCACGGTGTGCTGGAGTTGGAGGGATTGAGGGTAATGGATGGTGTATCGGTTCATTTAATGGTCCTTTCAATACATTATCTCTTCCCACAGCTTCCCATATATTGAACACATTGTTACCACCCCTCCTTTTTAGCACCTGTATCCCATCCGAAAACCCCTTAACCCACAGCATTAATCTGCCTTTCCTGCACCTCCATCAACTAACAGAGGTTTGTATTTGCAGTCTGTACAGAGGGAGTGATAGGTCCCGAGGACATCAGTGACCTGACGCCTGCAATCTACAATGCGGCCCAGTTGGACCTTTGTTTGAGTGATGCTGTGCTGAAAGATAACATTCTCCAACTGGGATCTCTTGCCTTTGATCAAACACAGCTGAAAGTGCTGAAAAATAGACTTCTACAGGTATGTAATCTCTGTGTAAGGACAGAGGAAGAACAACTCATTGATGATGTTTGTTGCTTTTGATTATTCCACGGTGCTGATATAACTTCGGGGACCATGAGAATCACACAATAAGTTAGATTAGTTCAGAAATACAGCGTGGAAACAGGCCCTACGGCCCACCCAGTGCGTACCGACCAGCGATCCCTGCATATTTACTCTATCCTACACAAACTGGGGACAATGTATACATTTATACAAAGCCAATTAACCTACAAACCTGTATGTCTTTGGATTGTGGGAGGAAACCGAAGATCTCAGAGAAAACCCACGCAGATGACGGGGACAACATACAAACTCTATACAGATAGCACCCGTAGTCGGGATCGAACCCGGGTCGCTAAAAGCATTGTAAAGCAGCAATTCTACCGCTGCACCACCGTGCCACCCCTACCACTTTGTGATAGAAGATATCACAAATAAATCAGATGATTGAATGACGGAGTAGACACGATGGGCTGAATGGCCTAATTCTGCTCCAATGTAATTTATGATTACCAAATAAAAGATATTAAAAGGAGATAAAAACCCTGTATTTTGTGTCAATGATATCCACCCTAAATACATATTGTTCAGGAACCTGGTACTTCCATTTATTTTTTAGTCAAATAGAGTCAATAGGGGTTGCACAGAGTTGCTGCCTCACAACGCCACAGACCTGGGTTCAATCCTGACTACGGGTGCTGTGTGTACAGAATTTGCGCTTTCTTCCCATGACCGTGTCAGTTTTCTCCGGGTGCTCCGGTTTCCTCCACACTCCAAAGACATGCAAGTTTGTAAGTTAATTGGGTTCAGTAAAAATTGTAAATTGTCCTGAGTGTGTGTAGGATAGTGCTTGTGACTAGGTGGGCTAATTCTGCACTGTATCTCTAACGTAAATAATGGGGTTTTGGCCAAATTCGAACAGGCAGGAAAGGCTTCAGTTTTATGTTCTGTCCAAAAGTCGGCACCTCCAACAATACAGAACAATACAGATCTCAGTTCCAGGGTTCTCCCATCATCGCTCCACCATGAGGGTTTGACAGGGAGTCATGTGAAACTTG
>NW_027601972.1:0-58030 GCF_053455715.1 Rhinoraja longicauda | reverse complement strand
AGGGAGCGGGAGGGAGGGAGGGAGGGAGGGAGGGAGGAGGGAGAGGAGGTGATGGAGGGAGGGAGGGAGGGGAAGTAGGGAGAGGAGAGGAGGAGAGGGAGGAGAGAGAGGGAGGTAGAGAGAGTGAGAGGAGAGAGGATGAGAGAGAGAGAGAGAGAGTTGAGAGTGAGGAGTAGTAGAGAGAGAGGGAGCCCACCTCAACCTACCCCTGACCGGTCCCCAGTGTGAGGGGTGGGGGGGGGTGAGAGTGAGGGGGGTAGATACTGAAATAAACACTTCAATGATCAGGGACTGTCATTTAAAATGATCAATATATCTGACAGGCAATGGTGTTATTTTTCCTGCTTAATCTGCATCTTTGAGCAAGGGGGCTATTGGTGAATGTGAGGGTGCTGGGGTCCCGGAGCGGGGCCGGCGAGTGGATCATCCGCCCGGGACTGACAGCTGGAAGATGCGGCGGTGAATTGAAGGAGCGCGGAGCCCGGAGCGGAGACACTGCGGCCGCCCTTTGGATGCGCTCAGGGCGCGTGTTTAATTAATGAGCCGCAGCGCTGAGGTGAGCGGATATTTCACCGCGCTCTTCACCTGCTCCCTGAACTTGGACTGGGTCACCGCGTAAATAAATGTGTTGTGCAGCAGCTAGCTGAGATTCCTCAGCAAATACCCGACGTTGGCAAAGATCCATTGGAAATATTCGTATCATTCCCAATCCCTGTGATCTGATAATAGACGAATTCTACAACATACGTCAGCCACAGGAGGATGAAGCTGCCGGAGATGGTGAAGAGTAAAACCACAGACCTCCTCCTGCTCTCCATCTCCGGGTCACTGCGCTTCTCCCCCTTGCTCTCACCCCTCAGCCCCTGACGGACCCGACTGGCCACTAAAATGTGCCGGACTGTCAGAGCGTTGAGCAGCAGGATCACAGCGAAAGGGAGGAGCGGAGTTAAAACTGTGTCGATCCAGTCAAATGCCACCCACCGGGGTCAGTGTAATAACTGTCCACCGTGTCACAGCCCCACGGGACATTGTCGATGGTTGTCCGGGTTCCGTGTGAAGTACGGGGAACGTTTTTCAGACACAGCAGAACGCCGGCTGTTGCGAGAACCGCAGCCGCAGTTTTCTCGGTGCAATATTAGTTTTCAGCTTCTGGCAACAAATGGCGACAAGCGATCAAAGGTGAAAGTGACGGTGAACCAGACAGAACAGTCTGCAGCTGCAATCCTCAGTACAAGGTTAACACTGCACACAGGGTGATGGACAGGAAACTCCAATTAAAGTAATAGTATCGGATCTGATACAAAATGACCTCGGTGATCAGGGCGAGTAGATCGGCCGCTGCCATGGCCACCAGGTAGCGAGTGGTGCAGGTGGAGAGGCCGCACTTTCCCCGGGACAGGATCACAATCGCCACTAAATTCACTGCGGAAAGAGAAGGGGAGCGGACACTGGGCATCACTGAACACGATCTCCGGGGCTGAACACCGGCTCCACTTTCAGCTGGAGATCAGGAGTGTTGGAGTCGGTGCGCGGCTGCAGGTTTAACAATGTCAGACCCGGCTCCGACTGTGCCCGACCTGCCTGCTTCAGGGGAGAGGAGATAAGGCGACGGGCGGGGTAAAGGGAGGGGAGGGAACGAGCAGCCGCCCGCTACAATAGGCGGAATGGTCCTGTCTACAGTTAACACCGCTCACAGTCTCTGATGGGGCCGGTTTCACAGACTTAACCGTGACCGGCCGCGTTTAACCGGGGCTCTGGGAACTCGGCATCTGATGGGGACGAGGAGGGTTCCAGAGGGAAGGCAGGGACAACTTAGGATCCGGCAGCAGAGTGGCTCCGTTAATGGATTCATTCCTCAGTTCGGTAACAACACACGCCGGTAGATCCGCGGCCACTGGTTCAGGAGATCGATCCAATTATTGACCAACAGGCGGTGGAATCCGAATGTGACAGACTCCACAGTGAGACGTGTCCACAGGAGCGGGTGTTCACTCTGATCAATAACTCAGACACAGTGAACTTCACAATGTAAAACCCTTCCCAGTCACACCGTCCCGGAGAGCTGCCTGTCCCGAGCACTGGGACAACTCTGGGCAAGGTCCCACTGAAGGCAAGAACAACATTCTAGTGGGTCCCGGCAGTGGGAGAAAGAGAGGGTTAGTTTCGGCTGCCTGAAAGTAAGAAAAATCACAGCGTTAATTCAAAGATATTTCAATGAGAGGATATACTTGATATACTTCACATATTCTTACACAACGATCACCAGTTGGGAATATTGTAACACGATCAGGATCAGGTCAACACCGGTTAACAGACGGAGTTATAAAACTTGAATTGTTCTGCTCACTTACCAGGGACTCCAACGGCTGCAATGATCACGTACAAGATTTTCTCCACGTCCACATATTCCCAATAATGGTGCCCCATTTTCTTTGCCCAGCGACGTGTCCACGTGAACTACCGGTAATCTCGCGGAATGAAATGCCGGGGCAGAACATTCCCGGAGATATTATACCATTTCCCGTCTCCACCGGGACAGTGAAGTTTCAACAGAATTAAAAATAGAGCTTTTGAAATGATTCGCAAACAGATGACATCAGCCAAGTGAAATCCATGCTGAGACAGGTCGTGATTTATTCAGGGAATTGATTCAGAAACTCCAAAGACTGGGAATTGTGGCGATACTGAGGGATGGAAATTGGGAGCGGCATTGTTCCAGCAAAGGGAATATTGTTTCAAACTCTATCAGGTCCAAATCTCCGCCTTATGTTGTTTGTCTTATTTCATTCAATCCACTTGACTCACTAAGGCAATCCCAAATTCCAGGGACCCTCTCAGGGCTTCTGGTGCCCAGTTTGAAGGTGGACTGGGCGACATTTGTCCACAGGTTGAGGAATTAGGTCAACAGATCACCTCGCACTAAAGTGGCCCCTCCACTCTGTTTCACCACTCAATATGATCGCGGCTTAACTGACTGCAACCTCACCCCCACACTCCCGGCGAGGCCGGTACCCATTCACTCCTTGCTTGCTTGCAGTGGGTCTGATTTTGCGCCGGGACAATAACATTCTCTGCCTTCGTCACCTCTGAGGAGGAACGACCCAAAGGCTCACGACACGCAGAGAACAGAAATATTGTGGATTCAGAATGGTCCGAAACCCAAATAAAACAGCGAATGAAGCGGCACATCTCCCTCCTCCCTTTCTCTCTCCCTCCTCCCTTTCTCTCTCCCTCCATCCTTACTGCTGTCGCTCTCTCTGAACTATCACACTCTCCTACCATCCCTATTCTTCCTCTCGGCTCCGCCATCTCTCTGTCAACCTCTCTCTCCTACCCCCCCCCTCCTTCTCACTCCCATTGCATTTATCCCTCCGTTTCTTTCTAACTATCTGACCCTTCCATCGCTCCGTTTTGCCAACCCACGCGATCTGAACTCCGCTCTCTTTTCATGTTCCCACTCTCCCTTTGTTACTTAACTCTCCCTCCATCTCTTCTTTCGTCTTCTCCGCTATGTCTTCCTTTCATCACTGTACTCCCTATCTGTCTCTCTCTTTTTTCCCCAACACTCCTCCTGCTCGCCCTCACTTCTCTCTCCAAGGCCTTTCTTGGGAAGTGCGGTTAAAACGGCTAGCCACCATGGGATGTCTCTCTACCCCGTTCCCTCACACTTCAATAGCCCTTCCAGGTGAGACAGATGTTCACCTGCACCTCCTCTAATCTCATCTACTGCATGTGGTGTTCCAGATATGGCCTCCGTTACATCGGCGTGGTGAAATGGAGACTCGGCGACCGTTTTGTCGAACACTTACCCTCGTTCTGCTAAGGTTGCCTTATCTCCCCGTTGCAAGCCATTGTAACTCCCCCTCGCACACTGACCTTTCTGTCCTGGGCCTCCACCAGTGCCAGAGAGGTTACATTAAAACAGAAAGAACGCCGCTTCATAGTCCGCTTGGGAACCTTGCAACCTAATGGTATGAACATTAGCAAATGCCAGGTAACTAAGGAGCAACTTCACGCTTTTCCCTCGCTCTATCTCTTCCTTCACGCGGACTCGCACTTGTTAATCCCCTCCACCTCCATCTTCAACCGATATTCCCTCCTCTCTCTTTATAATTCCAACCTGCTCAATCCTTATCTCGCAACTTTTATCTTTTAACCTCTGGTCTCAACCACCTAACTATTAAAACGGTATTCACCCACTCATCATTCAACTCGCTTTGTCCTGCTGTTCCAGCCTTCTCCAGCTTCCCACCACAATCAGTCTGAAGAAGGGTCTCGAACCGAACTTCACCCATCCATGTCCTTGGCAGGCTTAGCCAGTTCAGCGTGCCCTCTACAACTCTCACCAACTTCGACAGATGCACCATAGAAAGTATTTTATCAAGATGCATCACAGCTTGGTTTGGGAACAGCTCCATACAAGAACGCCAGAAATTGCTGCGAATTGTCCAGACCATCACACAAAGCAACCTCCCATATATTGACTCAATTTATAAACCACGCTGCCTCGGCAAGGCCAGCAGCATAATCAAGGACGAGTCGTACCTTTGCCAATCATGCTTCTCCTCTGTCCCATCAGGCAAAATGTATAGAAGTGTGAAAATGCACACCTCCAGTTTCAGGGACAGCGTCTTCCCAGCTGTTATCAGGCAACGGAATCATCCCACCACAACCAGAAAGCAGTGCTGAACTACTATCCACCTCTTTGTTGATCCTCGGACTATCCTCGATCGGATTTTGCAGGCTTTACCTCGCACTGAACGTTATCCCCTTATCATGTATCTATACTATGTAAATGGCTCGACTGTAATGATGTATTTTGTTTCCATTGACTGGGTAGCACGCAACAAAAGCTTTTCACGGTACCTCAGTACACGTGACAATAAACTGCACTGAACTGACATACTCAACTAGATTTCTCCAGAGGTGTAGCCTGACTCGCATTAGATATTGATTGTGTGTGACAGTGTGAGTGTGCGAGTCCGTGCAAGAGTGTGCTAGCACGTGTATGCGAGTGTGAATGTGTGAGATTGTGCACATGAGTCGGTGTGTGTGTGTATGCGTTAGTGTATGCGGTTGCGGGAATTTCAATGATTCAGTGATACCTTATTATCACGGACCCAGGTAGAGTGAAATGCTTAGTTTTGCAGACAACCCGGTAACATCATGTAGAAGACCTCACCGAGGCGGTACACAAGAGTCGCCACATTTTGACGCCGACAAAGTTACAAACGTTGGCCGGATAGTTGTATCTCCTGCCTGCCGCCGCACCGCGGGTCGCCCCTTCGTTCTCGGCGGCCTTCCTCGCTCTCCGACGGTCCACCTCGCTCTCTGCGGTTCCTCGCGGCTCCCACCTCGCTCCCGAGGCGCGGTTCTCATCGCCATCCGCTGTGGGCGAACCGGGCCGACACGGGCCGACTGAAGGGCTTGGCCCAGCTCACCGGGAACACTCCCGGCCACACTGCGCTGCGCTGCTCGACGCGAACATCCAAGGATACACTCAATCCCAAAATGTGCGCGTGTGCATGCGGGTAGAGTATGTAAGAGTGCCTATATTTGTGTGTGTGTGTGTGTCTGTGCGAGTGCGTGAGTGTGCGTGCGAGTGTGTGAGCATTAGTAAGTGTGGATGCAAGTGCGATTGAATGTATCTGTGTCTGAGTGGGAGAGTGCATGTGGGTTTGTGAAGGACAGTGTTTGCGTCTGTGCGTGTGTGTGGCTGTTTGTGAGAATGTGAGTGAATATGTGGGATGTGAGTTTGCCAGAGTGTTTGAGCGTGTAATTCTTTGATAGTGTGTGTGTGTGTGTGCGCGTGTGGGAGAGTATATGATGGTGTTGTCAGAGAATGTGTTCGTGTCTATGTGTGTGAATAAGTGCGTGTCTCTTCGTGCTAGTGCGTGTGAATATCTGTTAGTGTGAGTGCATGTGTACGTGTGATTGTATGTGAGAATGTGTGAGAGTATATTTGATTGTTTGTGATTGCATTTGAGAGATTGTGTGTGTCTTCGTGCGCGGGCATGTGTGTGTGCGTGTTTGACTGTGTTTGAGGCTGTGAACATGTGTGTTTGTAATGATGTAATGGCATACTGTGGGTTTTAGTGACGACGTGACACGGTGTGGGGCATTACTGATGGAGTGACGCACTGTGCAGTGGAACTGATGGAGTGACAAAATGCATGGTAGTAATGGTGGATTATCACACTGGGTTGGTACAGATGGAGTGAAACAGTTTGAAGTTGTATTGATGAAGTGACACACTGCGCAGTAGTACTGATGGAGTGACACAATGTGGGGTAGTACTGATGGAGTGACACAATGTGGGGTAGTACTGATGGAGTGACACAATGCGCTGTAGTACTGATGGAGTGACCCCAGTTGATGCAGTACGGGTGGATGAACAGACTGTGGTTTGGTACAGATGGAGTGACACAATTTGCAGTAGTACTGATGAAGTGACACACTTTGCAGTTGTTCTGATGGAATGATAATAATAATAATAATAATAAAGATTACATTTATATAGCGCTTTTCATATACTCAAAGACGCTTTACAGGGATTTAGAGAACATAGGGAAGTGAATATATAGATAAATAAGTAAACGAACAGAGAAAGGAGACAGAGGGTGGGGTGACCTTCAGTGGTTGAAGGCAGTACTGAATAGGTGAGACTTCAGTGATGTTTTGAATGTGGTGAGTGTGGAGGAGTCTCTGACGGTTTGGGATAGTGAGTTCCATAGGGTGGGAGCAGCGATTGAGAAAGCCCTGTCCCCCCAGGATCTGAGATTGGTCCGGATGTGGGGGGATAGGAGATTGGCAGCAGCAGAGCGGAGGGTGCAGGTGGGAGTGTGCCTGTGGAGGAGGTCGGTCAGGTAGGATGGGGCCAGGTTATGGACGGCTTTGTAGGTCATGAGGAGGATTTTGTACTGGATTCTCTGGTGGATTGTGAGCCAGTGGAGTTTGTAAAGGACGGGGGTGATATGGTGACGGATCGGGGTGTGGGTGAGTAGACGGGCAGCGGAGTTTTGAATGTATTGAAGTTTACTGATGATTTTTGAGGGTGCGCCATAGAGGAGGCTGTTGCAGTAGTCCAGACGGGAGGTGATGAAGGCGTGGATGAGGGTTTCTGCAGCTGTGGAGGAGAGGCATGGACGGAGACGGGCAATGTTTTGAGGTGGAAGAAGGCTGTCTTTGTGATGTGTTTGATGTGTTTGTCGAAGGAGAGGGTTTGATCAAAGATGATTCCAAGATTCCGGATGTGAGGGGGGGTGGATACTGGGAGACCATCAATGTTGAGGATGAAGTTTTGGGTGGATTTGGTGAGCGTTTTTGGACCAATGATGATGATTTCAGATTTGTTGCAATTGAGTTTGAGGAAATTTGATTGAAGCCAAGATTTTATTTCAGTGATGCAGTTTGTCAGTGTAGAGTGTGTGGTGGGGGAGATTGACTTGGTGGAGATGACGAGCTGGATATCATCGGCGAAGCAGTGGAAGTTGAGACCATGACGGCGGATTAATTGACCAAGGGGGAACAGGTAGAGGATGAAGAGGAGGGGGCCAAGGACTGAGCCTTGGGGGACACCGTGGGGCTCTACTGACGTAGTGACACACTGCGGTAATACTCATGGAGTGGCACAATGTGTAGTACTGTTGTTATGACAAACTGCGGAGTAGTACTGACGGAGTGACACACAGTGGAATAGCACTGATTTAGTGACAAATTGTGAGGTCATTGCATCAGTACTACCACGCAGTTTGTCACTCCGTCAGTACTACTTCAGTGTGTAACTACATCCCGTGGGGGTAAAACTGACGGAGTGACACGCTGTAGAGCAGTACTGATGGAGTGACACACGGTGCATATTACTGATGGACTGACACACTGCGCAGTTGTACTGACGGAGTGAGATACTTCGGTGTAGTGCTGATTGAATGACACACTGGGGGTAGTGTGGACAGAATGGCGCACAGTGGGCTAGTACTGAAGTATTGACCCAATCTTTGGTGGTACTGTCGGGTTGCACATTGTGGAATGGTAAGGACTGACGGTGGGGCAGTACAGATGGAGAGTTACACTGATGGGTAATACTAATTGAATGAGTCCGTGTGGTTGTACAAAATGGAATAACAAGCTTAAGGCAGTACTGATGGAGTGCATCACTGTGGTGTAATACTGATGGAATATCATATTGTAGGGTAGTACTGATGTAGTGACACGCTCCAGTGTTGTACTGATGGAGTGTAACACTGTGGAGTAGTACTGGTGTAATGACGTACTGTGGAGGTGTATTGATGGAATGACACACTGTGGGGTAGCACGGATGTAATAGCACATTCTGTTGGAGTGACGCAGTAATACTGATGGATTGACACGCTCTGCAGTAGTACTGTTGCGATGAAAAACTGTGGTGAAATAGTGATGGAATTACACACTATGGAGTCGCTGCGATGGGTTAGCACACTGTGGGGTAATGCGGATGGAATGACACATTTGAGATAGTCCTGATGTTGTGAAACACTTTGGGGAGTACTGATGGAAGAACATAGTGCGGGGAGAATTGATGGAGTGACACGTTCTAGGGTTGCACTGGAGTGACATGATGTTGGGCAGCGCTGATGGAGTGCAACACCATGGAGTTGTATTGATGCAGTGAGACACTGTGTGGTTTCACCGACGGAGTGACACACTGAGCGGTAGTACTATTGTGATGACAAACTGTGGTGTAGTACTAATGCAGTGACACACGGTTTGGTAATACTGATGGATTCACACAATTTGTGGCAGCACTTATGGAGTGACCCACTGGGATAGTCCTGATTGAATGATAAACATCGGGTAGTGCTAATGGCGTGAGGCATTGTGGGGAAGTACTAACAGAGTGAAACTGTGGAGAATTACAGACGGAGTGACTAGGTGAGGTAGGACTGATGGAGTGACACACTGTGGGGAATACTAATGGTGTGACGCTGCGGGGAAGTACTGATGGGTTGACACTGTGGGGTAGTACTGATGGAGTGACACGCTGCGTGGTATACTGATGGAGTGATAATCAATGGATTGTACTGATGGAGTGACACACGGTGGCGTAGTCCTGATGCGACGATAACACGAGTGATATTCCTGATGGTGCGACGATCTGCGGGGAGGCACTGGTGGAGTGGCACAATGTAGGGTGGTACAAATGGAGTAACAAACAATATTTTAGTACTGATGCAGTGGCACACTGTGGGTAGTGCTGGTGGAGTGACACACTTTGAGATAGTACTGATGGAGTGACACACTATGTGGCAGTTCTGACGCAATGGTAAACTGTGGGATAGTACTGATTGAGTGACACCCTGCGGTGTAGTACTGTTGGGGAGACATATTCCAGGGTAATACTGGTGGATTGTAACACTGTGGGATTGTACTGATGGAAGGACTCATTGTGTAGTACTGATGGAGTGACACACCGTTGGATGGTACTGATAGAGTGACACCCTGTGTGGTAGTACTAATGGAATGATACACAACTTGGTACTGATGTTGAAAAACACTGTGGGTGTGTATTGATGGAATGGTATATAGTGCGGTAGTACCATTGAAGTGACACGCTCTGGGTTTGTACTGATGGAGTGACATAGTGTGTTCTAGTAATGATCGTCTAACACACCGTAGGCTTGTATTGATGGAGTGATCACCAGTGGGGTAGTGTTGATGGAGTGACACAATGTGGGCAGTACAAATGGAGCAATACACTTTGGGGTTATACTAGTAAAGTGACAAACTGTGGGCAGGTACTGATGGAGTAAAACATTTTGGTGTATTACTGCTAGAGTGACCCAGTGTGCGGTAGTACTGATGGAGGAACAAGCGATATGGTAGTACTGATGTCGTGGCACACTGTCGGATAGTATTAATGGTGTGAAACTAAATGGGGCAGTACTGATGTAATGACACATTATAGTGTAGTTCTGATGGAGTGACACATTGAGGGGGAAACTGATCGAATGGCGCACTGTGGGATAATACTGATGGAATGACTATCCATTTGCTAGTACTGATGCAATGGCATTCTATGGGATTGTACCGAATGAATGACACGTTGTGATGCAGTAATGATGAAGTAACCGACGATGTGGTAGTACTGATGGAGTGACACGCTGAGCACATGGTATTGGAGGTAGGGTACTGACATGGATAGAAAGTTGGTTGACAGACAGAAAGCAAAGAGTGGGGGTAAATGGGTCCCTTTCAGAATGGCAGGCAGTGACTAGTGGTGTACCGCAAGGCTCGGTGTTGGGACCGCAGCTATTTACCATATACATCAATGACTTGGATGAAGTGATTAAAAGTACCAATAGCAAATTTGCCGATGATACAAAGCTAGGTGGCAGTGTGAACTGTGAACAAGATGCTATGCGGTTGCAGGGTGACTTGGACAGGTTGTGTGAGTGGGCGGATGCATGGCAGATGCAGTTTAATGTGGATAAGTGTGAGGTTATCCACTTTGGTGGTAAGAATAGTAAGGCAGATTATTATCTGAATGGTGTCAAGTTAGGAAAAGAGGACGTACAACGTGATCTGGGTGTCTTAGTGCATCAGTCACTGAAAGGATGTATGCAGGTACAGCAGGCAGTGAAGAAAGCCAATGGAATGTTGGCCTTCATAACAAGAGGAGTTGAGTATAGGAGCAAAGAGGTCCTTCTGCAATTGTACAGGGCCCTAGTGAGACCGCACCTGGAGTACTGTGTGCAGTTTTGGTCTCCAAATTTGAGGAAGGATATTCTTGCTATTGAGGGCGTGCAGCGTAGGTTAATTCCCGGAATGGCGGGACTGTCATATGTTGAAAGACTGGAGCGACTAGGTTTGTATACACTGGAATTTAGAATGATGAGAGGGGATCTTATCGAAACGTATAAAATAATTAAGGGGTTGGACGCGTTAGAGGCAGGAAACATGTTCCCAATGTTGGGGGAGTCCAGAACCAGGGGCCACAGATCAAGAATAAGGGGTAGGCCATTTAGAACAGAGATGAGGAAAAACTTTTTTAGTCAGAGAGTTGTGAATCTGTGGAATTCTCTGCCTCAGAGGGCAGTGGAGGCCAATTCTCTGAATACATTCAAGAGAGAGCTAGGTAGAGCTCTTAAGGATAGCGGAGTCAGGGGGTATGGGGAGAAAGCTGGAACGGGGTACTGATTGAGAATGATCAGCCATGATCACTTTGAATGGCGGTGCTGGATCGAAGGGCCGAATGGCCTACTCCTGCACCTATTGTCTATTGTCTATAATACTTATGGATTAGCATCCTGTGGGGGAGTAGTGAAGGACTGGTATATTTTGGGGTAGTACTGATATAGTGACACATTCGATGGTATTACTGAAGGGGTGAAAAACTGTGTGTAGAACTGATGAAATTGCATACTTAAGGTGGTACTGACAGAGTGAAACACCGTCGGGCAGAGATGATGGACTGACATACTGTGGGGTTGTACTGATGAGAGTGACACGCTCTTGGGTACGACTAATGGAGTAACATGTAGTACTGATGGAGTGGCAGACTGTGAAGTAGTATTGATGAGTGACCTAACGTAGGGTATTATTGATGTAATGGCACATTCTGGGGTAGTACTGATGGAGTGACACACTATGCGGTAGTACTATTGTTATGACATAATGTGGGATGGAATTGGTAGTGACACTCTGCGGTAGTACTGATGGAGTGACGCACTGTAGGATAGTACTGGTGTAATGGTTTCCTGTGGGATAGTACTGATGGAGTGACGCACTGTGGGGTAGTACTGGTGTAACGGTATACTGTGGGATAGTACTGATGGAGTGACGCAATGTAGGGTAGTACTGGTGTAACGGTATACAGTGGGATAGTACTGATGGAGTGACGCACTGTGGGGTAGTACTGGTGTAACGGTATACTGTGGGATAGTACTGATGGAGTGACATCGGCGAGACCAAGCGCAAGCTCGACGATCGTTTCGCTGAACAGCTCCACACAGTCGTACCTGATCTCCCGGTTGCTCAGCACTTTAACTCACCCCCGCTCCCCCATTCCCAATCTGAACTTTCTGTCCTGGGCATCCTCCATTGTCAGAGTGAGGCCCAGCGCAAATTGGAGGAACAGCACCTCATACTTCGCTTGGGCAGCTAACGTACCAGCGATATGAACATTGACTTATCTAACTTCAATTAGCCATTGCTTCCCCTCTCTCTCCATCCCTCCTCCTTCCCAGTTCTCCCACCAGTCTCACTGTCTCCAACAACATTCTATCACTTTCACGTCGACCTCTCCGACATCAGTCTAAAGGGTCTCGACCCGAAACTTCACCCATTCTTTCTCTCCAGAGATGCTGCCTGTCTCGTTGAGTTACACCAGCATTTTGTATCTACCTTCGATTTAAACCAGCATCTGCATTTCTTTCCTACACGAAGTACAAGGCACGGCAGGACTTTCGGCTAATAATAGCTGTGCCGAACATGAGACGACCAACCTTACCTGCCTGCTCGCAATGCAATGCCCTTCATTACCTGAAAATCTGAACTTGTCTTAAATGTCACTATTGTATCTGCCTCCAACACCAGTGGAGTGGGTGGTAAGATTTTAGGACCCGTTATACAGGATGATGTGACAGAGTATTTATAAGTGCACGATGAAATAGGCATAAGTTGGCATGGCTTTGTGAATGGAAGGTCGTGTTTGATAAATTTGCTGGAATTATTTGAAGAAGTAAATAGCAAAACAGCCAAAGGAGAGACAGTAGATGTTGTTTACTTTGATTTTCAGAAAACCTTTGACCAGGTGTCACAAGATGGCTGCTTAGGAAGATGAGAGCCAACGGTGACAAAGGGCAAACATCAGCATGGATAACTGGTTGGCTGGATGGCAGAAGACAAAGAGTGGCAATAAAGAGGGATTTTTTTCTCGTTGGCTAACAGGGACTAGTGAAGATCTTCAAGGATCGGTGTTTGTCCGCTACTCCACGTTTTTTATTACGATTTGGACGAGGGGATTGAAGGCTTTGTGGCCAGGTTTTCAGATGTTACGAAAAAAGGTGGAAGGGCAGGTAGTTTAGAGAAAGCATGGACTCCGCAGAAGGACCAGGACATGTTGGGGGAATGGGTGGAGAAGTGGCAGATGGAATATAGTGTCGCAAAGTGCGGAGTACTGCATTTTGGTAGTAGGAATAATGGCGTAGACTATTGTCTCAGTGGGAAAATAATCCATCAATCTGAAGTTCAAAGGGACTTGGGAGTGCTGGTTATCGTGTCGTATCTCCGTTCGTGCTACGGCCCAACAACGTGGAGTCGGCGGCCTCCAGCTGGGATCGACCTTGAAGACTCCGGTGGCAGGGCCTGGACTTGCCATCTCGGAGGCTTCGGCCGTGGGCCCTGCAGACCGCAACATCTGGAGTTCGCAGGTCCCTGGCTGGCGACCGGCTTTCGGGAGCTCCAGCCGTAGCAGCTTCGACCGCCCCGAAGCGCGAAGTTTGACCGACCCGCTCGCAGGGCCCTCATCGCCCTGCGTGGCTCGGTCGCGGCACTTCCCATCACCCGGTGGGGGCTTAGGACCTTCATCGGCCTGCTCGGCTCGGCCCTGGGACTTTCCATCGCCCGGTGGGGGTTCAAAAGTCGAGAGCCTCGGTCGCCTCGTGGCACCACGGGAGAAGAATGAGGAGGAGATAAGACTTTTCTTTGCCTTCCATCACAGTGAGGGTGTGCCTGGAGCAATCACTGTGATGGCTGTTTGTGTTAAAATTGTAATTGTGTGTCTTGTGTTCTTTATTGACTACTGCCGGACTCACGTGAGAGGACGCTGGCGCTATTTGTTCGACGCTGCTCCGTCAGGACAAATCTTTTGTTTGTTTGTTTGTTTTTATGTCCTGACTGTTTTGTAAAGCGTCTTTGAGCAATTGGAAAAGCGCTATAAAAAATAAATGTTTATTATTATTATTATTATTATAACATATAACATATAACATATAACATATAACATATAACATATAACATATAACATATAACAACTACAGCATGGAAACAGGCCTGTCCGGCCCTACCAGTCCACGCCGACCATTCTCCCTGACCGAGTCTCATCTACCTGCACTCAGACCATAACCCTCCAATCCCCTCCTATCCATATACCTATCCAATTTACTCTTAAATAATAAAATCGAGCCAGCCTCCACCACTTCCACCGGAAGCCCATTCCATACAGCCACAACCCTCTGAGTAAAGAAGTTCCCCCTCATGTTACCCCTAAACCTTTGTCCCTCAATTCTGAAGCTATGTCCCCTTGTTGGAATCTTCCCCACTCTCAAAGGGAAAAGCCTACCCACGTCAACTCTGTCCGTCCCTCTCATAATTTTAAAAACCTCTATCAAGTCCCCCCTCAACCTTCTACGCTCCAAAGAATAAAGACCCAACCTGTTCAACCTCTCTCTGTAGCCCTGCGTGGCTCGGTTCCCAAATTATTATTCCCAAATTTTTTATCTGCAAGTTGAATCGGTGAGAATGATCAGCCATGATCACATGGAATGGTGGTGCTCGAAGGGCAGAATTGCCTACTCCTGCACCTATTGTCTATTGTCTATTGTCTAATGGAAGCAAACTCATTGCTTGCATTCATTTCAAGAGGACTTGTACACAGAAACACGGATTTAATTTTGAGGCTATACAAGGCGACGGGAAGGCCGCATTTGGAATATTGTGAGCAATTCTGGGCACCATATCAGAGGAAAGGTGTGCTGGCTCTGGAGAGGGTCCAGAGGAGGTTTACAAGAATGATCCCAGCAATAAGTTAACCTCTGGCGAGCGTTTGGTCGACTCCCGGATTGCACTCGGAGTTTAGAAGTATGAGGGTGGACCTCATTGAAACATACAAATATGTGAATGGTTTAGATCCAGTGGATGTGGAAAGTATGTTTCCACTTGTGGGAGCGTCTCGGACAAGAGATCATTTCCTCAGAATTAATCTACGTTCTCTTTTGAAGATGATCAGAAATTTAATTAGTCAGAAGGTGATGAATTTGTGGAATTATTTGCCACAACAGGCTGTGTACGTCACGTCACTGGATATTTAAAGGCGTAGACAGAAAGATTCTGGATTCATACAGGTATCAGAAGTTATGGGGAGATGGTAGGAGAATGGGGGTTGGAGGGAAAAAGCTTGGCGGATAAGACGATCGGCCGAATGGTCTAATTCTACTCCTATTCCTTATCACCCAATGCCCACCTGCGGTATTGCGTTCGGTGCACACACTGCCCCTTGCTTTCCCCGCACACCTCGTTTAAACTTCATCCCTTTCACCATAAAGGGGTGGCCTTCAATACTTGATATTTCCATCTTGACAAGAATGTTCTGACTGTTTACCATATATTTGCCTCTCATAATTTGCTATCGATCTATCAGGTTACTGCCCGAACTCCGATGAATCAGTCCAACGTCTGGTTGTTCATACGCCCCAGGCGATGTTCTTGTAAACGCGTTGAACACGATTTCCGAAGCGCCCATATCCTTCGTGTACGAGAGCGAACATAACTGTACACAAAGCTGCAAAAGCGGCCGAAGTAAAGTTCTCTAAAGTTGAATATTGACATCTGACTCATATTCAATGACTCGGTGCCTGCCTGCCACCCGCGCCAACCTGAAGGGCCCAAACACTTGTCTTACACTCAGCCCATAACAGATATTGATTAACCCCATACATACATACATACTTATACGGAACAGGGATAAAGAATAAACAGGTGTCGTGCGTGTGTGTGCGCGCGTTATAAACAAGTGCTGTCTGTGAAAAAATCTTTATTGGTGTACGGTTCCTCCTGACATCCACCCATCCATCCACCCACCCACCGATCGATCAATCAATCAATCTTTGATTAATTCTTATTATTAATAATATTAATTATTACTACTATAGTATTATTATTGTATTTACTACCCCCGGCACGTAGCTGAACCTCCAGGGCAGGGAGGAGACTATCCGGCATTTGGAAGTGCTTCCGGGAAGTGTGTCTGATGTGTGTGGGTCTGTGTGTGTGTCTGTGTGTGTGTCTGTGTGTGGGTGTGTGTGTGGGTGTGTGTTTGGGTCTGTGTTTAGGTTTGTGTTTGGGTTTGTGTTTGAGTCTGTGTTTGGGTCTGTGTTTGGGTCTGTGTTTGGGTTTGTGTTTGGGTTTGTGCCTGGTGTCTGGTGTGGGCGTTATAAACAAGTGCCGCGTGCTGTCTGTGGAAAGATCTTTATTGGTGTACGGTTGCTGTAATGTTAAATGCAGTGATGGCCTTGCATTAATGCAATATTCCACCACCCTGGGATGTGAAATGCATTAAAAAATCATTGCAATAATCATGCAAAACCTCTCAAATGTTAAATGCAATTGATGCAACCATTAGCATAACTTTGCAGGCTGCTGCAATGTTAAATGCAGTGATGGCCTTGCATTAAAGTCACCTAGCTACCCCCAATGGATGTAATATGCATTAAATTAATTGCAATAATTTTGCAAAACCCCTCAAATGTTAAATGCAACAAATGCATCGCATTAGGATGACTTTTCAGGCTGCTGCAATGTTAAATGCAGTGATCGCCTTGCATTAAAGAAATATTGCAACACCCTGCGATGTGAAATGCAATAATAATCCTGCAAAACCTCTCAAATGTTAAATGCGACTAATGCATCGTATTAGGATAACTTTGCAGGCTGCTGCATTGTTAAATGCAGCGCTGGCGTTGCATTAAAGCAATATTGCAACCCCCTGGGATGTTAAATGCAATAAAATTAATTGCAATAATTTTGCAAAACCTCTCAAATGTTAAATGCAATTAATGCAACGCATTAGAACAACTCTGCAGGCTCCTGCAATGTTAAATACAGCGCAGGCCTTGCATTGAAGCAAAATTGCAGCTGTTCTGGGGTATTAAACGCATTAAAATCATTGTAATAATCATGCAAAATCTCTCAAATGTTCAATGCAACTAATGCATCGTATTATGATAACATTGCAGACTGCTGCAAAGTTAAATGCAGTGATGGCCTTGCATTAAAGAAATATTGCAGCCTCCTGGGATGTTTAATGCAATAAAATTAATTGCAATAATCATGCAAAACCACTCAAATGTTAAATGCAACTGATGCAACGCATTAAAATCTTTATTGGTGTACGGTTCCCTCCTGACATCCATCCACCCACCCACCAATCGATCAATCAATCAATCTTTGATTAATTCTTATTATTATTAATAATATTAATTATTATTACTATGGTATTATTATTGTATTTACTACCCCCGGCACGCAGCTGAACCTCCAGGGCAGGGAGGAGACTATCCGGCATTTGGAAGTGCTTCCGGGAAGTGTGTCTGATGTGTGTGGGTCTGTGTGTGTGTCTGTGTGTGTGTCTGTGTGTGGGTGTGTGTTTGGGTCTGTGTTTGAGTCTGTGTTTGGGTCTGTGTTTGGGTCTGTGTTTGGGTTTGTGTTTGGGTTTGTGTTTGGATTTATGTTTGGGTCTGTGTTTGGGTTTGTGTTTGGGTTTGTGTCTGGTGTCTGGTGTGGGCGTTATAAACAAGTGCCGCGTGCTGTCTGTGGAAAGATCTTTATTGGTGTACGGTTGCTGTAATGTTAAATGCAGTTATGGCCTTGCATTAATGCAATATTCCACCACCCTGGGATGTGAAATGCATTAAAAAATCATTGCAATAATCATGCAAAACCTCTCAAATGTTAAATGCAATTGATGCATCGCATTAGGATAACTTTGCAGGCTGCTGCAATGTTAAATGCAGTGATGGCCTTGCATTAAAGTCACCTAGCTACCCCCAATGGATGTAATATGCATTAAATTAATTGCAATAATTTTGCAAAACATCTCAAATGTTAAATGCAACAAATGCATCGCATTAGGATGACTTTTCAGGCTGCTGCAATGTTAAATGCAGTGATCGCCTTGCATTAAAGAAATATTGCAACACCCTGCGATGTGAAATGCAATAATAATCCTGCAAATGTTAAATGCGACTTATGCATCGTATTAGGATAACTTTGCAGGCTGCTGCATTGTTAAATGCAGCGCTGGCGTTGCATTAAAGCAATATTGCAACCCCCTGGGATGTTAAATGCAATAAAATTAATTGCAATAATTTTGCAAAACCTCTCAAATGTTAAATGCAATTAATGCAACGCAGTAGAACAACTCTGCAGGCTCCTGCAATGTTAAATACAGCGCAGGCCTTGCATTAAAGCAAAATTGCAGCTGTTCTGGGGTATTAAACGCATTAAAATCTTTCTAATAATCATGCAAAATCTCTCAAATGTTCAATGCAACTAATGCATCGTATTATGATAACATTGCAGACTGCTGCAAAGTTAAATGCAGTGATGGCCTTGCATTAAAGAAATATTGCAGCCTCCTGGGATGTTTAGTGCAATAAAATTAATTGCAATAATCATGCAAAACCACTCAAATGTTAAATGCAACTGATGCAACGCATTAAAATCTTTATTGGTGTACGGTTCCCTCCTGACATCCATCCACCCACCCACCCACCGATCGATCAATCAATCAATCTTTGATTAATTCTTATTATTATTAATAATATTAATTATTATTACTATGGTATTATTATTGTATTTACTACCCCCGGCACGTAGCTGAACCTCCAGGGCAGGGAGGAGACTATCCGGCATTTGGAAGTGCTTCCGGGAAGTGTGTCTGATGTGTGTGGGTCTGTGTGTGTGTCTGTGTGTGTGTCTGTGTGTGGGTGTGTGTTTGGGTCTGTGTTTGAGTCTGTGTTTGGGTCTGTGTTTGGGTCTGTGTTTGGGTTTGTGTTTGGGTTTGTGTTTGGATTTATGTTTGGGTCTGTGTTTGGGTTTGTGTTTGGGTTTGTGTCTGGTGTCTGGTGTGGGCGTTATAAACAAGTGCCGCGTGCTGTCTGTGGAAAGATCTTTATTGGTGTACGGTTGCTGTAATGTTAAATGCAGTGATGGCCTTGCATTAATGCAATATTCCACCACCCTGGGATGTGAAATGCATTAAAAAATCATTGCAATAATCATGCAAAACCTCTCAAATGTTAAATGCAATTGATGCATCGAATTAGGATAACTTTGCAGGCTGCTGTAATGTTAAATGCAGTGATGGCCTTGCATTAAAGTCACCTAGCTACCCCCAATGGATGTAATATGCATTAAATTAATTGCAATAATTTTGCAAAACCTCTCAAATGTCAAATGCAACAAATGCATCGCATTAGGATGACTTTTCAGGCTGCTGCCATGTTAAATGCAGTGATCGCCTTGCATTAAATTAATATTGCAACACCCTGCGATGTGAAATGCAATAATAATCCTGCAAAACCTCTCAAATGTTGAATGCGACTAATGCATCGTATTAGGATAACTTTGCAGGCTGCTGCATTGTTAAATGCAGCGCTGGCGTTGCATTAAAGCAATATTGCAACCCCTGGGATGTTAAATGCAATAAAATTAATTGCAATAATTTTGCAAAACCTCGCAAATGTTAAATGCAATTAATGCAACGCATTAGAACAACTCTGCAGGCTCCTGCAATGTTAAATACAGCGCAGGCCTTGCATTAAAGCAAAATTGCAGCTGTTTGTTCTGGGGTATTAAACGCATTAAAATCATTGTAATAATCATGCAAAATCTCTCAAATGTTCAATGCAACTAATGCATCGTATTATGATAACATTGCAGACTGCTGCAAAGTTAAATGCAGTGATGGCCTTGCAGTAAAGAAATATTGCAGCCTCCTGGGATGTTTAATGCAATAAAATTAATTGCAATAATCATGCAAAACCACTCAAATGTTAAATGCAACTGATGCAACGCATTAAAATCTTTATTGGTGTACGGTTCCCTCCTGACATCCATCCACCCACCCACCCACCGATCGATCAATCAATCAATCTTTGATTAATTCTTATTATTATTAATAATATTAATTATTATTACTATGGTATTATTATTGTATTTACTACCCCCGGCACGTAGCTGAACCTCCAGGGCAGGGAGGAGACTATCCGGCATTTGGAAGTGCTTCCGGGAAGTGTGTCTGATGTGTGTGGGTCTGTGTGTGTGTCTGTGTGTGTGTCTGTGTGTGGGTGTGTGTTTGGGTCTGTGTTTGAGTCTGTGTTTGGGTCTGTGTTTGGGTCTGTGTTTGGGTTTGTGTTTGGGTTTGTGTTTGGATTTATGTTTGGGTCTGTGTTTGGGTTTGTGTTTGGGTTTGTGCCTGGTGTCTGGTGTGGGCGTTATAAACAAGTGCCGCGTGCTGTCTGTGGAAAGATCTTTATTGGTGTACGGTTGCTGTAATGTTAAATGCAGTGATGGCCTTGCATTAATGCAATATTCCACCACCCTGGGATGTGAAATGCATTAAAAAATCATTGCAATAATCATGCAAAACCTCTCAAATGTTAAATGCAATTGATGCATCGCATTAGGATAACTTTGCAGGCTGCTGCAATGTTAAATGCAGTGATGGCCTTGCATTAAAGTCACCGAGCTACCCCCAATGGATGTAATATGCATTAAATTAATTGCAATAATTTTGCAAAACCTCTCAAATGTTAAATGCAACAAATGCATCGCATTAGGATGACTTTTCAGGCTGCTGCAATGTTAAATGCAGTGATCGCCTTGCATTAAAGAAATATTGCAACACCCTGCGATGTGAAATGCAATAATAATCCTGCAAAACCTCTCAAATGTTAAATGCGACTAATGCATCGTATTAGGATAACTTTGCAGGCTGCTGCATTGTTAAATGCAGCGCTGGCGTTGCATTAAAGCAATATTGCAACCCCCTGGGATGTTAAATGCAATAAAATTAATTGCAATAATTTTGCAAAACCTCTCAAATGTTAAATGCAATTAATGCAACGCATTAGAACAACTCTGCAGGCTCCTGCAATGTTAAATACAGCGCACGCCTTGCATTAAAGCAAAATTGCAGCTGTTCTGGGGTATTAAACGCATTAAAATCATTGTAATAATCATGCAAAATCTCTCAAATGTTCAATGCAACTAATGCATCGTATTATGATAACATTGCAGACTGCTGCAAAGTTAAATGCAGTGATGGCCTTGCATTAAAGAAATATTGCAGCCTCCTGGGATGTTTAATGCAATAAAATTAATTGCAATAATCATGCAAAACCACTCAAATGTTAAATGCAACTGATGCAACGCATTAAAATCTTTATTGGTGTACGGTTCCCTCCTGACATCCATCCACCCACCCACCCACCGATCGATCAATCAATCAATCTTTGATTAATTCTTATTATTATTAATAATATTAATTATTATTACTATGGTATTATTATTGTATTTACTACCTCCGGCACGTAGCTGAACCTCCAGGGCAGGGAGGAGACTATCCGGCATTTGGAAGTGCTTCCGGGAAGTGTGTCTGATATGTGTGGGTCTGTGTGTGTGTCTGTGTGTGTGTCTGTGTGTGGGTGTGTGTTTGGGTCTGTGTTTGAGTCTGTGTTTGGGTCTGTGTTTGGGTCTGTGTTTGGGTTTGTGTTTGGGTTTGTGTTTGGATTTATGTTTGGGTCTGTGTTTGGGTTTGTGTTTGGGTTTGTGTCTGGTGTCTGGTGTGGGCGTTATAAACAAGTGCCGCGTGCTGTCTGTGGAAAGATCTTTATTGGTGTACGGTTGCTGTAATGTTAAATGCAGTGATGGCCTTGCATTAATGCAATATTCCACCACCCTGGGATGTGAAATGCATTAAAAAATCATTGCAATAATCATGCAAAACCTCTCAAATGTTAAATGCAATTGATGCATCGCATTAGGATAACTTTGCAGGCTGCTGCAATGTTAAATGCAGTGATGGCCTTGCATTAAAGTCACCTAGCTACCCCCAATGGATGTAATATGCATTAAATTAATTGCAATAATTTTGCAAAACCTCTCAAATGTTAAATGCAACAAATGCATCGCATTAGGATGACTTTTCAGGCTGCTGCAATGTTAAATGCAGTGATCGCCTTGCATTAAAGAAATATTGCAACACCCTGCGATGTGAAATACAATAATAATCCTGCAAAACCTCTCAAATGTTAAATGCGACTAATGCATCATATTAGGATAACTTTGCAGGCTGCTGCATTGTTAAATGCAGCGCTGGCGTTGCATTAAAGCAATATTGCAACCCCCTGGGATGTTAAATGCAATAAAATTAATTGCAATAATTTTGCAAAACCTCTCAAATGTTAAATGCAATTAATGCAACGCATTAGAACAACTCTGCAGGCTCCTGCAATGTTAAATACAGCGCAGGCCTTGCATTAAAGCAAAATTGCAGCTGTTCTGGGGTATTAAACGCATTAAAATCATTGTAATAATCATGCAAAATCTCTCAAATGTTCAATGCAACTAATGCATCGTATTATGATAACATTGCAGACTGCTGCAAAGTTAAATGCAGTGATGGCCTTGCATTAAAGAAATATTGCATCCTCCTGGGATGTTTAATGCAATAAAATTAATTGCAATAATCATGCAAAACCACTCAAATGTTAAATGCAACTGATGCAACGCATTAAAATCTTTATTGGTGTACGGTTCCCTCCTGACATCCATCCACCCACCCACCCACCGATCGATCAATCAATCAATCTTTGATTAATTCTTATTATTATTAATAATATTAATTATTATTACTATAATAATATAATATATAATATATTTATTTATGGTATTATTATTGTATTTACTCCCCCCGGCACGTAGCTGAACCTCCAGGGCAGGGAGGAGACTATCCGGCATTTGGAAGTGCTTCCGGGAAGTGTGTCTGATGTGTGTGGGTCTGTGTGTGTGTCTGTGTGTGTGTCTGTGTGTGTGTCTGTGTGTGGGTGTGTGTTTGGGTCTGTGTTTGAGTCTGTGTTTGGGTCTGTGTTTGGGTCTGTGTTTGGGTCTGTGTTTGGGTTTGTGTTTGGGTTTGTGTTTGGATTAATGTTTGGGTCTGTGTTTGGGTTTATGTCTGGTGTCTGGTGTGGGCGTTATAAACAAGTGCCGCGTGCTGTCTGTGGAAAGATCTTTATTGGTGTACGGTTGCTGTAATGTTAAATGCAGTGATGGCCTTGCATTAATGCAATATTCCACCACCCTGGGATGTGAAATGCATTAAAAAATCATTGCAATAATCATGCAAAACCTCTCAAATGTTAAATGCAATTGATGCATCGCATTAGGATAACGTTGCAGGCTGCTGCAATGTTAAATGCAGTGATGGCCTTGCATTAAAGTCACCTAGCTACCCCCAATGGATGTAATATGCATTAAATTAATTGCAATAATTTTGCAAAACCTCTCAAATGTTAAATGCAACAAATGCATCGCATTAGGATGACTTTTCAGGCTGCTGCAATGTTAAATGCAGTGATCGCCTTGCATTAAAGAAATATTGCAACACCCTGCGATGTGAAATACAATAATAATCCTGCAAAACCTCTCAAATGTTAAATGCGACTAATGCATCATATTAGGATAACTTTGCAGGCTGCTGCATTGTTAAATGCAGCGCTGGCGTTGCATTAAAGCAATATTGCAACCCCCTGGGATGTTAAATGCAATAAAATTAATTGCAATAATTTTGCAAAACCTCTCAAATGTTAAATGCAATTAATGCAACGCATTAGAACAACTCTGCAGGCTCCTGCAATGTTAAATACAGCGCAGGCCTTGCATTAAAGCAAAATTGCAGCTGTTCTGGGGTATTAAACGCATTAAAATCATTGTAATAATCATGCAAAATCTCTCAAATGTTCAATGCAACTAATGCATCGTATTATGATAACATTGCAGACTGCTGCAAAGTTAAATGCAGTGATGGCCTTGCATTAAAGAAATATTGCATCCTCCTGGGATGTTTAATGCAATAAAATTAATTGCAATAATCATGCAAAACCACTCAAATGTTAAATGCAACTGATGCAACGCATTAAAATCTTTATTGGTGTACGGTTCCCTCCTGACATCCATCCACCCACCCACCCACCGATCGATCAATCAATCAATCTTTGATTAATTCTTATTATTATTAATAATATTAATTATTATTACTATAATAATATAATATATAATATATTTATTTATGGTATTATTATTGTATTTACTCCCCCCGGCACGTAGCTGAACCTCCAGGGCAGGGAGGAGACTATCCGGCATTTGGAAGTGCTTCCGGGAAGTGTGTCTGATGTGTGTGGGTCTGTGTGTGTGTCTGTGTGTGTGTCTGTGTGTGTGTCTGTGTGTGGGTGTGTGTTTGGGTCTGTGTTTGAGTCTGTGTTTGGGTCTGTGTTTGGGTCTGTGTTTGGGTCTGTGTTTGGGTTTGTGTTTGGGTTTGTGTTTGGATTAATGTTTGGGTCTGTGTTTGGGTTTATGTCTGGTGTCTGGTGTGGGCGTTATAAACAAGTGCCGCGTGCTGTCTGTGGAAAGATCTTTATTGGTGTACGGTTGCTGTAATGTTAAATGCAGTGATGGCCTTGCATTAATGCAATATTCCACCACCCTGGGATGTGAAATGCATTAAAAAATCATTGCAATAATCATGCAAAACCTCTCAAATGTTAAATGCAATTGATGCATCGCATTAGGATAACGTTGCAGGCTGCTGCAATGTTAAATGCAGTGATGGCCTTGCATTAAAGTCACCTAGCTACCCCCAATGGATGTAATATGCATTAAATTAATTGCAATAATTTTGCAAAACCTCTCAAATGTTAAATGCAACAAATGCATCGCATTAGGATGACTTTTCAGGCTGCTGCAATGTTAAATGCAGTGATCGCCTTGCATTAAAGAAATATTGCAACACCCTGCGATGTGAAATGCAATAATAATCCTGCAAAACCTCTCAAATGTTAAATGCGACTAATGCATCGTATTAGGATAACTTTGCAGGCTGCTGCATTGTTAAATGCAGCGCTGGCGTTGCATTAAAGCAATATTGCAACCCCCTGGGATGTTAAATGCAATAAAATTAATTGCAATAATTTTGCAAAACCTCTCAAATGTTAAATGCAATTAATGCAACGCATTAGAACAACTCTGCAGGCTCCTGCAATGTTAAATACAGCGCAGGCCTTGCATTAAAGCAAAATTGCAGCTGTTCTGGGGTATTAAACGCATTAAAATCATTGTAATAATCATGCAAAATCTCTCAAATGTTCAATGCAACTAATGCATCGTATTATGATAACATTGCAGACTGCTGCAAAGTTAAATGCAGTGATGGCCTTGCATTAAAGAAATATTGCAGCCTCCTGGGATGTTTAATGCAATAAAATTAATTGCAATAATCATGCAAAACCACTCAAATGTTAAATGCAACTGATGCAACGCATTAAAATCTTTATTGGTGTACGGTTCCCTCCTGACATCCATCCACCCACCCACCGATCGATAAATCAATCAATCTTTGATTAATTCTTATTATTATTAATAATATTAATTATTATTACTATAATAATATAATATATAATATATTTATTTATGGTATTATTATTGTATTTACTACCCCCGGCACGTAGCTGAACCTCCAGGGCAGGGAGGAGACTATCCGGCATTTGGAAGTGCTTCCGGGAAGTGTGTCTGATGTGTGTGGGTCTGTGTGTGTGTCTGTGTGTGTGTCTGTGTGTGTGTCTGTGTGTGGGTGTGTGTTTGGGTCTGTGTTTGAGTCTGTGTTTGGGTCTGTGTTTGGGTCTGTGTTTGGGTCTGTGTTTGGGTCTGTGTTTGGGTTTGTGTTTGGATTTGTGTTTGGGTCTGTGTTTGGGTTTGTGTTTGGGTTTGTGTTTGGGTTTGTGTTTGGATTTATGTTTGGGTCTGTGTTTGGGTTTGTGTTTGGGTTTGTGTCTGGTGTCTGGTGTGGGCGTTATAAACAAGTGCCGCGTGCTGTCTGTGGAAAGATCTTTATTGGTGTACGGTTGCTGTAATGTTAAATGCAGTGATGGCCTTGCATTAATGCAATATTCCACCACCCTGGGATGTGAAATGCATTAAAAAATCATTGCAATAATCATGCAAAACCTCTCAAATGTTAAATGCAATTGATGCATCGCATTAGGATAACTTTGCAGGCTGCTGCAATGTTAAATGCAGTGATGGCCTTGCATTAAAGTCACCTAGCTACCCCCAATGGATGTAATATGCATTAAATTAATTGCAATAATTTTGCAAAACCTCTCAAATGTTAAATGCAACAAATGCATCGCATTAGGATGACTTTTCAGGCTGCTGCAATGTTAAATGCAGTGATCGCCTTGCATTAAAGAAATATTGCAACACCCTGCGATGTGAAATGCAATAATAATCCTGCAAAACCTCTCAAATGTTAAATGCGACTAATGCGTCGTATTAGGATAACTTTGCAGGCTGCTGCATTGTTAAATGCAGCGCTGGCGTTGCATTAAAGCAATATTGCAACCCCCTGGGATGTTAAATGCAATAAAATTAATTGCAATAATTTTGCAAAACCTCTCAAATGTTAAATGCAATTAATGCAACGCATTAGAACAACTCTGCAGGCTCCTGCAATGTTAAATACAGCGCAGGCCTTGCATTAAAGCAAAATTGCAGCTGTTCTGGGGGTATTAAACGCATTAAAATCATTGTAATAATCATGCAAAATCTCTCAAATGTTCAATGCAACTAATGCATCGTATTATGATAACATTGCAGACTGCTGCAAAGTTAAATGCAGTGATGGCCTTGCATTAAAGAAATATTGCAGCCTCCTGGGATGTTTAATGCAATAAAATTAATTGCAATAATCATGCAAAACCACTCAAATGTTAAATGCAACTGATGCAACGCATTAAAATCTTTATTGGTGTACGGTTCCCTCCTGACATCCATCCACCCACCCACCGATCGATCAATCAATCAATCTTTGATTAATTCTTATTATTATTAATAATATTAATTATTATTACTATGGTATTATTATTGTATTTACTACCCCCGGCACGTAGCTGAACCTCCAGGGCAGGGAGGAGACTATCCGGCATTTGGAAGTGCTTCCGGGAAGTGGGTCTGATGTGTGTGGGTCTGTGTGTGTGTCTGTGTGTGTGTCTGTTTGTGGGTGTGTGTTTGGGTCTGTGTTTGAGTCTGTGTTTGGGTCTGTGTTTGGGTCTGTGTTTGGGTTTGTGTTTGGGTTTGTGTCTGGTGTCTGGTGTGGGCGTTATAAACAAGTGCCGCGTGCTGTCTGTGGAAAGATCTTTATTGGTGTACGGTTGCTGTAATGTTAAATGCAGTGATGGCCTTGCATTAATGCAATATTCCACCACCCTGGGATGTGAAATGCATTAAAAAATCATTGCAATAATCATGCAAAACCTCTCAAATGTTAAATGCAATTGATGCATCGCATTAGGATAACTTTGCAGGCTGCTGCAATGTTAAATGCAGTGATGGCCTTGCATTAAAGTCACCTAGCTACCCCCAATGGATGTAATATGCATTAAATTAATTGCAATAATTTTGCAAAACCTCTCAAATGTTAAATGCAACAAATGCATCGCATTAACAGTATAACAGTATAACAGTATAACAGAGCTTTATTTGTCGTTCGGTACCGAAGTACTGAACGAAACTACATAGCAGTCATAGAAAAAAAAAGAACACAAGACACATAACCCCAACACAAACGTCCATCACAGTGACTCCAAACACCCCCTCACTGTGATGGAGGCAACAAAACTTCCCCTCTCTTCCCCACGCCCACGGACAGACAGCTCATCCCCGACCGACACGCACAGTCCCTGCACCGGGCACTGAAACGTCCCGCGGCCGAACCGGGCGATGAAAGGCCCGCGACCAAGCCTTGCGCAGCTAAGTCCCGTGGTCGAGCCGCACCGGGCACTGTTAAGTCCGCAGTCCAGCGATGAAAAGCCCCGCAGTCGAGCTGCACCGGGCGGTGTTCAGCTCCGCAGCCGAGCTGCACCGGGCACTGTTAAGTCCGCAGTCGAGCCGCACCAGCGATGAAAAGCCCCGCAGCCGAGCTGCACCGGGATGTTAAGCCCCGTAGCCGAGCTGCACCGGGCACAGTTGAGTCCAGCGGCCAAGCCGCAGCGGGATGTAAAGTCCAGCGGCCGAGCCGCACCGGGGTGTAAAGTCCAGCGGCCGAGCCGCACCGGGGTGTAAAGTCCAGCGGCCAAGCCGCAGCGGGATGTAAAGTCCAGCGGCCGAGCCGCACCGGGGTGTAAAGTCCAGCGGCCGAGCCGCACCGGGGTGTAAAGTCCAGCGACCGAGCCGCAGCGGGATGTAAAGTCCAGCGGCCGAGCCGCAGCGGGTGATGTTAGGCCCCGCAGCCGAGCCGCACCCCGCGCCGTGAAGAAGAGAAAAGCCCCCCCCCCTCCCACACCCACTCCCACCCCCACCCTCTCCCACCCCCACCCCCACCACCCCCTCCCACACATACACAACCAAAAAAATATACAAAAACCATCCCAACACCGACACTCAACAAAAAAAAGATGGACAGACTGCTAGTCAGCCGCTGCCGTTAGGCGCCGCCACGTGGTGACTTTTCAGGCTGCTGCAATGTTAAATGCAGTGATCGCCTTGCATTAAAGAAATATTGCAACACCCTGCGATGTGAAATGCAATAATAATCCTGCAAAACCTCTCAAATGTTAAATGCGACTAATACATCGTATTAGGATAACTTTGCAGGCTGCTGCATTGTTAAATGCAGCGCTGTCGTTGCATTAAAGCAATGTTGCAACCCCCTGGGATGTTAAATGCAATAAAATTAATTGCAATAATTTTGCAAAACCTCTCAAATGTTAAATGCAATTAATGCAACGCATTAGAACAACTCTGCAGGCTCCTGCAATGTTAAATACAGCGCAGGCCTTGCATTAAAGCAAAATTGCAGCTGTTCTGGGGGTATTAAACGCATTAAAATCATTGTAATAATCATGCAAAATCTCTCAAATGTTCAATGCAACTAATGCATCGTATTATGATAACATTGCAGACTGCTGCAAAGTTAAATGCAGTGATGGCCTTGCATTAAAGAAATATTGCAGCCTCCTGGGATGTTTAATGCAATAAAATTAATTGCAATAATCATGCAAAACCACTCAAATGTTAAATGCAACTGATGCAACGCATTAAAATCTTTATTGGTGTACGGTTCCCTCCTGACATCCATCCACCCACCCACCCACCGATCGATCAATCAATCAATCTTTGATTAATTCTTATTATTATTAATAATATTAATTATTATTACTATGGTATTATTATTGTATTTACTACCCCCGGCACGTAGCTGAACCTCCAGGGCAGGGAGGAGACTATCCGGCATTTGGAAGTGCTTCCGGGAAGTGGGTCTGATGTGTGTGGGTCTGTGTGTGTGTCTGTGTGTGTGTCTGTTTGTGGGTGTGTGTTTGGGTCTGTGTTTGAGTCTGTGTTTGGGTCTGTGTTTGGGTCTGTGTTTGGGTTTGTGTTTGGGTTTGTGTCTGGTGTCTGGTGTGGGCGTTATAAACAAGTGCCGCGTGCTGTCTGTGGAAAGATCTTTATTGGTGTACGGTTGCTGTAATGTTAAATGCAGTGATGGCCTTGCATTAATGCAATATTCCACCACCCTGGGATGTGAAATGCATTAAAAAATCATTGCAATAATCATGCAAAACCTCTCAAATGTTAAATGCAATTGATGCATCGCATTAGGATAACTTTGCAGGCTGCTGCAATGTTAAATGCAGTGATGGCCTTGCATTAAAGTCACCTAGCTACCCCCAATGGATGTAATATGCATTAAATTAATTGCAATAATTTTGCAAAACCTCTCAAATGTTAAATGCAACAAATGCATCGCATTAACAGTATAACAGTATAACAGTATAACAGAGCTTTATTTGTCGTTCGGTACCGAAGTACTGAACGAAACTACATAGCAGTCATAGAAAAAAAAAGAACACAAGACACATAACCCCAACACAAACGTCCATCACAGTGACTCCAAACACCCCCTCACTGTGATGGAGGCAACAAAACTTCCCCTCTCTTCCCCACGCCCACGGACAGACAGCTCATCCCCGACCGACACGCACAGTCCCTGCACCGGGCACTGAAACGTCCCGCGGCCGAACCGGGCGATGAAAGGCCCGCGACCAAGCCTTGCGCAGCTAAGTCCCATGGTCGAGCCGCACCGGGCACTGTTAAGTCCGCAGTCCAGCGATGAAAAGCCCCGCAGTCGAGCTGCACCGGGCGGTGTTCAGCTCCGCAGCCGAGCTGCACCGGGCACTGTTAAGTCCGCAGTCGAGCCGCACCAGCGATGAAAAGCCCCGCAGCCGAGCTGCACCGGGATGTTAAGCCCCGTAGCCGAGCTGCACCGGGCACAGTTGAGTCCAGCGGCCAAGCCGCAGCGGGATGTAAAGTCCAGCGGCCGAGCCGCACCGGGGTGTAAAGTCCAGCGGCCGAGCCGCACCGGGGTGTAAAGTCCAGCGGCCAAGCCGCAGCGGGATGTAAAGTCCAGCGGCCGAGCCGCACCGGGGTGTAAAGTCCAGCGGCCGAGCCGCACCGGGGTGTAAAGTCCAGCGACCGAGCCGCAGCGGGATGTAAAGTCCAGCGGCCGAGCCGCAGCGGGTGATGTTAGGCCCCGCAGCCGAGCCGCACCCCGCGCCGTGAGGAAGAGAAAAGCCCCCCCCCCTCCCACACCCACTCCCACCCCCACCCTCTCCCACCCCCACCCCCACCACCCCCTCCCACACATACACAACCAAAAAAATATACAAAAACCATCCCAACACCGACACTCAACAAAAAAAAGACGGACAGACTGCTAGTCAGCCGCTGCCGTTAGGCGCCGCCACGTGGTGACTTTTCAGGCTGCTGCAATGTTAAATGCAGTGATCGCCTTGCATTAAAGAAATATTGCAACACCCTGCGATGTGAAATGCAATAATAATCCTGCAAAACCTCTCAAATGTTAAATGCGACTAATACATCGTATTAGGATAACTTTGCAGGCTGCTGCATTGTTAAATGCAGCGCTGTCGTTGCATTAAAGCAATGTTGCAACCCCCTGGGATGTTAAATGCAATAAAATTAATTGCAATAATTTTGCAAAACCTCTCAAATGTTAAATGCAATTAATGCAACGCATTAGAACAACTCTGCAGGCTCCTGCAATGTTAAATACAGCGCAGGCCTTGCATTAAAGCAAAATTGCAGCTGTTCTGGGGGTATTAAACGCATTAAAATCATTGTAATAATCATGCAAAATCTCTCAAATGTTCAATGCAACTAATGCATCGTATTATGATAACATTGCAGACTGCTGCAAAGTTAAATGCAGTGATGGCCTTGCATTAAAGAAATATTGCAGCCTCCTGGGATGTTTAATGCAATAAAATTAATTGCAATAATCATGCAAAACCACCCAAATGTTAAATGCAACTGATGCAACGCATTAAAATCTTTATTGGTGTACGGTTCCCTCCTGACATCCATCCACCCACCCACCGATCGATCAATCAATCAATCTTTGATTAATTCTTATTATTATTAATAATATTAATTATTATTACTATGGTATTATTATTGTATTTACTACCCCCGGCACGTAGCTGAACCTCCAGGGCAGGGAGGAGACTATCCGGCATTTGGAAGTGCTTCCGGGAAGTGGGTCTGATGTGTGTGGGTCTGTGTGTGTGTCTGTGTGTGTGTCTGTTTGTGGGTGTGTGTTTGGGTCTGTGTTTGAGTCTGTGTTTGGGTCTGTGTTTGGGTCTGTGTTTGGGTTTGTGTTTGGGTTTGTGTCTGGTGTCTGGTGTGGGCGTTATAAACAAGTGCCGCGTGCTGTCTGTGGAAAGATCTTTATTGGTGTACGGTTGCTGTAATGTTAAATGCAGTGATGGCCTTGCATTAATGCAATATTCCACCACCCTGGGATGTGAAATGCATTAAAAAATCATTGCAATAATCATGCAAAACCTCTCAAATGTTAAATGCAATTGATGCATCGCATTAGGATAACTTTGCAGGCTGCTGCAATGTTAAATGCAGTGATGGCCTTGCATTAAAGTCACCTAGCTACCCCCAATGGATGTAATATGCATTAAATTAATTGCAATAATTTTGCAAAACCTCTCAAATGTTAAATGCAACAAATGCATCGCATTAGGATGACTTTTCAGGCTGCTGCAATGTTAAATGCAGTGATCGCCTTGCATTAAATAAATATTGCAACACCCTGCGATGTGAAATGCAATAATAATCCTGCAAAACATCTCAAATGTTAAATGCGACTAATGCATCGTATTAGGATAACTTTGCAGGCTGCTGCATTGTTAAATGCAGCGCTGGCGTTGCATTAAAGCAATATTGCAACCGCCTGGGATGTTAAATGCAATAAAATTAATTGCAATAATTTTGCAAAACCTCTCAAATGTTAAATGCAATTAATGCAACGCATTAGAACAACTCTGCAGGCTCCTGCAATGTTAAATACAGCGCAGGCCTTGCATTAAAGCAAAATTGCAGCTGTTCTGGGGTATTAAACGCATTAAAATCATTGTAATAATCATGCAAAATCTCTCAAATGTTCAATGCAACTAATGCATCGTATTATGATAACATTGCAGACTGCTGCACAGTTAAATGCAGTGATGGCCTTGCATTAAAGAAATATTGCAGCCTCCTGGGATGTTTAATGCAATAAAATTAATTGCAATAATCATGCAAAACCACTCAAATGTTAAATGCAACTGATGCAACGCATTAAAATCTTTATTGGTGTACGGTTCCCTCCTGACATCCATCCACCCACCCACCGATCGATCAATCAATCAATCTTTGATTAATTCTTATTATTATTAATAATATTAATTATTATTACTATGGTATTATTATTGTATTTACTACCCCCGGCACGTAGCTGAACCTCCAGGGCAGGGAGGAGACTATCCGGCATTTGGAAGTGCTTCCGGGAAGTGTGTCTGATGTGTGTGGGTCTGTGTGTGTGTCTGTGTGTGTGTCTGTGTGTGGGTGTGTGTTTGGGTCTGTGTTTGAGTCTGTGTTTGGGTCTGTGTTTGAGTCTGTGTTTGGGTCTGTGTTTGGGTCTGTGTTTGGGTCTGTGTTTGGGTTTGTGTTTGGGTTTGTGTTTGGATTTATGTTTGGGTCTGTGTTTGGGTTTGTGTTTGGGTTTGTGTCTGGTGTCTGGTGTGGGCGTTATAAACAAGTGCCGCGTGCTGTCTGTGGAAAGATCTTTATTGGTGTATGGTTGCTGTAATGTTAAATGAAGTGATGGCCTTGCATTAATGCAATATTCCACCTCCCTGGGATGTGAAATGCATTAAAAAATCATTGCAATAATCATGCAAAACCTCTCAAATGTTAAATGCAATTGATGCATCGCATTAGGATAACTTTGCAGGCTACTGCAATGTTAAATGCAGTGATGGCCTTGCATTAAAGTCACCTAGCTACCCCCAATGGATGTAATATGCATTAAATTAATTGCAATAATTTTGCAAAACCTCTCAAATGTTAAATGCAACAAATGCATCGCATTAGGATGACTTTTCAGGCTGCTGCAATGTTAAATGCAGTGATCGCCTTGCATTAAAGAAATATTGCAACACCCTGCGATGTGAAATGCAATAATAATCCTGCAAAACCTCTCAAATGTTAAATGCGCTGGCGTTGCATTAAAGCAATATTGCAACCCCCTGGGATGTTAAATGCAATAAAATTAATTGCAATAATTTTGCAAAACCTCTCAAATGTTAAATGCAATTAATGCAACGCATTAGAACAACTCTGCAGGCTCCTGCAATGTTAAATACAGCGCAGGCCTTGCATTAAAGCAAAATTGCAGCTGTTCTGGGGTATTAAACGCATTAAAATCATTGTAATAATCATGTAAAATCTCTCAAATGTTCAATGCAACTAATGCATCGTATTATGATAACATTGCAGACTGCTGCAAAGTTAAATGCAGTGATGGCCTTGCATTAAAGAAATATTGCAGCCTCCTGGGATGTTTAATGCAATAAAATTAATTGCAATAATCATGCAAAACCACTCAAATGTTAAATGCAACTGATGCAACGCATTAAAATCTTTATTGGTGTACGGTTCCCTCCTGACATCCATCCACCCACCCACCGATCGATCAATCAATCAATCTTTGATTAATTCTTATTATTATTAATAATATTAATTATTATTACTATGGTATTATTATTGTATTTACTACCCCCGGCACGTAGCTGAACCTCCAGGGTAGGGAGGAGACTATCCGGCATTTGGAAGTGCTTCCGGGAAGTGTGTCTGATGTGTGCGGGTCTGTGTGTGTGTCTGTGTGTGTGTCTGTGTGTGGGTGTGTGTTTGGGTCTGTGTTTGAGTCTGTGTTTGGGTCTGTGTTTGGGTCTGTGCTTGGGTTTGTGTTTGGGTCTGTGTTTGGGTTTGTGTTTGGGTTTGTGTTTGGATTTATGTTTGGGTCTGTGTTTGGGATTGTGTTTGGGTTTGTGTCTGGTGTCTGGTGTGGGCGTTATAAACAAGTGCCGCGTGCTGTCTGTGGAAAGATCTTTATTGGTGTACGGTTGCTGTAATGTTAAATGCAGTGATGGCCTTGCATTAATGCAATATTACACCACCCTGGGATGTGAAATGCATTAAAAAATCATTGCAATAATCATGCAAAACCTCTCAAATGTTAAATGCAATTGATGCATCGCATTAGGATAACTTTGCAGGCTGCTGCAATGTTAAATGCAGTGATGGCCTTGCATTAAAGTCACCTAGCTACCCCCAATGGATGTAATATGCATTAAATTAATTGCAATAATTTTGCAAAACCTCTCAAATGTTAAATGCAACAAATGCATCGCATTAGGATGACTTTTCAGGCTGCTGCAATGTTAAATGCAGTGATCGCCTTGCATTAAAGAAATATTGCAACACCCTGCGATGTGAAATGCAATAATAATCCTGCAAAACCTCTCAAATGTTAAATGCGACTAATGCATCGTATTAGGATAACTTTGCAGGCTGCTGCATTGTTAAATGCAGCGCTGGCGTTGCATTAAAGCAATATTGCAACCCCCTGCGATGTTAAATGCAATAAAATTAATTGCAATAATTTTGCAAAACCTCTCAAATGTTAAATGCAATTAATGCAACGCATTAGAACAACTCTGCAGGCTCCTGCAATGTTAAATGCAGCGCAGGCCTTGCATTAAAGCAAAAATTGCAGCTGTTCTGGGGTATTAAACGCATTAAAATCATTGTAACAATCATGCAAAATCTCTCAAATGTTCAATGCAACTAATGCATCGTATTATGATAACATTGCAGACTGCTGCAAAGTTAAATGCAGTGATGGCCTTGCATTAAATAAATATTGCAGCCTCCTGGGATGTTTAATGCAATAAAATTAATTGCAATAATCATGCAAAACCACTCAAATGTTAAATGCAACTGATGCAACGCATTAAAATCTTTATTGGTGGACGGTTCCCTCCTGACATCCATCCACCCACCCACCGATCGATCAATCAATCAATCTTTGATTAATTCTTATTATTATTAATAATATTAATTATTATTACTATAGTATTATTATTGTATTTACTACCCCCGGCACGTAGCTGAACCTTCAGGGCAGAGAGGAGACTATCCGGCATTTGGAAGTGCTTCCGGGAAGTGTGTCTGATGTGTGTGGGTCTGTGTGTGTGTCTGTGTGTGTGTCTGTGTGTGGGTGTGTGTTTGGGTCTGTGTTTGCGTCTGTGTTTGGGTCTGTGTTTGGGTCTGTGTTTGGGTTTGTGTTTGGGTTTGTGTTTGGATTTGTGTTTGGGTCTGTGTTTGGGTTTGTGTTTGGATTTGTGTTTGGGTCTGTGTTTGGGTTTGTGTTTGGGTTTGTGTCTGGTGTCTGGTGTGGGCGTTATAAACAAGTGCCGCGTGCTGTCTGTGGAAAGATCTTTATTGGTGTACGGTTGCTGTAATGTTAAATGCAGTGATGGCCTTGCATTAATGCAATATTACACCACCCTGGGATGTGAAATGCATAAAAAAATCATTGCAATAATCATGCAAAACCTCTCAAATGCTAAATGCAATTGATGCATCGCATTAGGATATCTTTGCAGGCTGCTGCAATGTTAAATACAGTGATGGACTTGCATTAAAGTCACCTAGCAACCCCCAATGGATGTAATATGCATTAAATTAATTGCAATAATTTTGCAAAACCTCTCAAATGTTAAATGCAACAAATGCATCGCATTAGGATGACTTTTCAGGCTGCTGCAATGTTAAATGCAGTGATCGCCTTGCATTAAAGAAATATTGCAACACCCTGCGATGTGAAATGCAATAATAATCCTGCAAAACCTCTCAAATGTTAAATGCGACTAATGCATCGTATTAGGATAACTTTGCAGGCTGCTGCATTGTTAAATGCAGCGCTGGCGTTGCATTAAAGCAATATTGCAAACCCCTGGGATGTTAAATGCAATAAAATTAATTGCAATAATTTTGCAAAACCTCTCAAATGTTAAATGCAATTAATGCAACGCATTAGAACAACTCTGCAGGCTCCTGCAATGTTAAATGCAGCGCAGGCCTTGCATTTAAGCAAAAATTGCAGCTGTTCTGGGGTATTAAACGCATTAAAATCATTGTAATAATCATGCAAAATCTCTCAAATGTTCAATGCAACTAATGCATCGTATTATGATAACATTGCAGACTGCTGCAAAGTTAAATGCAGTGATGGCCTTGCATTAAATAAATATTGCAGCCTCCTGGGATGTTTAATGCAATAAAATTAATTGCAATAATCATGCAAAACCACTCAAATGTTAAATGCAACTGATGCAACGCATTAAAATCTTTATTGGTGTACGGTTCCCTCCTGACATCCATCCACCCACCCACCGATCGATCAATCAATCAATCTTTGATTAATTCTTATTATTATTAATAATATTAATTATTATTACTATAGTATTATTATTGTATTTACTACCCCCGGCACGTAGCTGAACCTCCAGGGCAGGGAGGAGACTATCCGGCATTTGGAAGTGCTTCCGGGAAGTGTGTCTGATGTGTGTGGGTCTGTGTGTGTGTCTGTGTGTGTGTCTGTGTGTGGGTGTGTGTTTGGGTCTGTGTTTGAGTCTGTGTTTGGGTCTGTGTTTGGGTCTGTGTTTGGGTTTGTGTTTGGGTTTGTGTTTGGATTTGTGTTTGGGTCTGTGTTTGGGTTTGTGTTTGGATTTGTGTTTGGGTCTGTGTTTGGGTTTGTGTTTGGGTTTGTGTTTGGGTTTGTGTCTGGTGTCTGGTGTGGGCGTTATAAACAAGTGCCGCGTGCTGTCTGTGGAAAGATCTTTATTGGTGTACGGTTGCCGTAATGTTAAATGCAGTGATGGCCTTGCATTAATGCAATATTACACCACCCTGGGATGTGAAATGCATTAAAAAAATCATTGCAATAATCATGCAAAACCTCTCAAATGTTAAATGCAATTGATGCATCGCATTAGGATAACTTTGCAGGCTGCTGCAATGTTAAATGCAGTGATGGCCTTGCATTAAAGTCACCTAGCTACCCCCAATGGATGTAATATGCATTAAATTAATTGCAATAATTTTGCAAAACCTCTCAAATGTTAAATGCAACAAATGCATCGCATTAGGATGACTTTTCAGGCTGCTGCAATGTTAAATGCAGTGATCGCCTTGCATTAAAGAAATATTGCAACAACCTGCGATGTGAAATGCAATAATAATCCTGCAAAACCTCTCAAATGTTAAATGCGACTAATGCATCGTATTAGGATAACTTTGCAGGCTGCTGCATTGTTAAATGCAGCGCTGGCGTTGCATTAAAGCAATATTGCAACCCCCTGGGATGTTAAATGCAATAAAATTAATTGCAATAATTTTGCAAAACCTCTCAAATGTTAAATGCAATTAATGCAACGCATTAGAACAACTCTGCAGGCTCCTGCAATGTTAAATACAGCGCAGGCCTTGCATTAAAGCAAAATTGCAGCTGTTCTGGGGTATTAAACGCATTAAAATCATTGTAATAATCATGCAAAATCTCTCAAATGTTCAATGCAACTAATGCATCGTATTATGATAACATTGCAGACTGCTGCAAAGTTAAATGCAGTGATGGCCTTGCATTAAAGAAATATTGCAGCCTCCTGGGATGTTTAATGCAATAAAATTAATTGCAATAATCATGCAAAACCACTCAAATGTTAAATGCAACTGATGCAACGCATTAAAATCTTTATTGGTGTACGGTTCCCTCCTGACGTCCATCCACCCACCCACCGATCGATCAATCAATCAATCTTTGATTAATTCTTATTATTATTAATAATATTAATTATTATTACTATGGTATTATTATTGTATTTACTACCCCCGGCACGTAGCTGAACCTCCAGGGCAGGGAGGAGACTATCCGGCATTTGGAAGTGCTTCCGGGAAGTGTGTCTGATGTGTGTGGGTCTGAGTGTGTGTCTGTGTGTGTGTCTGTGTGTGGGTGTGTGTTTGGGTCTGTGTTTGAGTCTGTGTTTGGGTCTGTGTTTGGGTCTGTGTTTGGATTTATGTTTGGGTCTGTGTTTGGGTTTGTGTTTGGGTTTGTGTCTGGTGTCTGGTGTGGGCGTTATAAACAAGTGCCGCGTGCTGTCTGTGGAAAGATCTTTATTGGTGTACGGTTGCTGTAATGTTAAATGCAGTGATGGCCTTGCATTAATGCAATATTACACCACCCTGGGATGTGAAATGCATTAAAAAATCATTGCAATAATCATGCAAAACCTCTCAAATGTTAAATGCAATTGATGCATCGCATTAGGATAACTTTGCAGGCTGCTGCAATGTTAAATGCAGTGATGGCCTTGCATTAAAGTCACCTAGCTACCCCAAATGGATGTAATATGCATTAAATTAATTGCAATAATTTTCCAAAACCTCTCAAATGTTAAATGCAACAAATGCATAGCATTAGGATGACTTTTCAGGCTGCTGCAATGTTAAATGCAGTGATCGCCTTGCATTAAAGAAATATTGCAACACCCTGCGATGTGAAATGCAATAATAATCCTGCAAAACCTCTCAAATGTTAAATGCGACTAATGCATCGTATTAGGATAACTTTGCAGGCTGCTGCATTGTTAAATGCAGCGCTGGCGTTGCATTAAAGCAATATTGCAACCCCCTGCGATGTTAAATGCAATAAAATTAATTGCAATAATTTTGCAAAACCTCTCAAATGTTAAATGCAATTAATGCAACGCATTAGAACAACTCTGCAGGCTCCTGCAATGTTAAATGCAGCGCAGGCCTTGCATTAAAGCAAAATTGCAGCTGTTCTGGGGTATTAAACGCATTAAAATCATTGTAATAATCATGCAAAATCTCTCAAATGTTCAATGCAACTAATGCATCGTATTATGATAACATTTCAGACTGCTGCAAAGTTAAATGCAGTGATGGCCTTGCATTAAAGAAATATTGCAGCCTCCTGGGATGTTTAATGCAATAAAATTAATTGCAATAATCATGCAAAACCACTCAAATGTTAAATGCAACTGATGCAACGCATTAAAATCTTTATTGGTGTACGGGTCCCTCCTGACATCCATCCACACACCCACCGATCGATCAATCAATCAATCTTTGATTAATTCTTATTATTATTAATAATATTAATTATTATTACTATAGTATTATTATTGTATTTACTACCCCCGGCACGTAGCTGAACCTCCAGGGCAGGGAGGAGACTATCCGGCATTTGGAAGTGATTCCGGGAAGTGTGTCTGATGTGTGTGGGTCTGTGTGTGTGTCTGTGTGTGTGCCTGTGTGTGGGTGTGTGTTTGGGTCTGTGTTTGAGTCTGTGTTTGGGTCTGTGTTTGGGTCTGTGTTTGGGTCTGTGTTTGGGTTTGTGTTTGGATTTATGTTTGGGTCTGTGTTTGGGTTTGTGTTTGGGTTTGTGTTTGGGTTTGTGTCTGGTGTCTGGTGTGGGCATTATAAACAAGTGCCGCGTGCTGTCTGTGGAAAGATCTTTATTGGTGTACGGTTGCTGTAATGTTAAATGCAGTGATGGCCTTGCATTAATGCAATATTACACCACCCTGGGATGTGAAATGCATTAAAAAATCATTGCAATAATCATGCAAAACCTCTCAAATGTTAAATGCAATTGATGCATCGCATTAGGATAACTTTGCAGGCTGCTGCAATGTTAAATGCAGTGATGGCCTTGCATTAAAGTCACCTAGCTACCCCCAATGGATGTAATATGCATTAAATTAATTGCAGTAATTTTGCAAAACCTCTCAAATGTTAAATGCAACAAATGCATCGCATTAGGATGACTTTTCAGGCTGCTGCAATGTTAAATGCAGTGATCGCCTTGCATGAAAGAAATATTGCAACACCCTGCGATGTGAAATGCAATAATAATCCTGCAAAACCTCTCAAATGTTAAATGCGACTAATGCATCGTATTAGGATAACTTTGCAGGCTGCTGCATTGTTAAATGCAGCGCTGGCGTTGCATTAAAGCAATATTGCAACCCCCTGGGATGTTAAATGCAATAAAATTAATTGCAATAATTTTGCAAAACCTCTCAAATGTTAAATGCAATTAATGCAATGCATTAGAACAACTCTGCAGGCTCCTGCAATGTTAAATACAGCGCAGGCCTTGCATTAAAGCAAAATTGCAGCTGTTCTGGGGTATTAAACGCATTAAAATCATTGTAATAATCATGCAAAATCTCTCAAATGTTCAATGCAACTAATGCATCATATTATGATAACATTGCAGACTGCTGCAAAGTGAAATGCAGTGATGGCCTTGCATTAAAGAAATATTGCAGCCTCCTGGGATGTTTAATGCAATAAAATTAATTGCAATAATCATGCAAAACCACTCAAATGTTAAATGCAACTGATGCAACGCATTAAAATCTTTATTGGTGTACGGTTCCCTCCTGACATCCATCCACCCACCCACCGATCGATCAATCAATCAATCTTTGATTAATTCTTATTATTATTAATAATATTAATTATTATTACTATGGTATTATTATTGTATTTACTACCCCCGGCACGTAGCTGAACCTCCAGGGCAGGAAGGAGACTATCCGGCATTTGGAAGTGCTTCCGGGAAGTGTGTCTGATGTGTGTGGGTCTGTGTGTGTGTCTGTGTGTGTGTCTGTGTGTGGGTGTGTGTTTGGGTCTGTGTTTGAGTCTGTGTTTGGGTCTGTGTTTGGGTCTGTGCTTGGGTTTGTGTTTGGGTCTGTGTTTGGGTTTGTGTTTGGGTTTGTGTTTGGATTTATGTTTGGGTCTGTGTTTGGGTTTGTGTTTGGGTTTGTGTCTGGTGTCTGGTGTGGGCGTTATAAACAAGTGCCGCGTGCTGTCTGTGGAAAGATCTTTATTGGTGTACGGTTGCTGTAATGTTAAATGCAGTGATGGCCTTGCATTAATGCAATATTACACCACCCTGGGATGTGAAATGCATTAAAAAATCATTGCAATAATCATGCAAAACCTCTCAAATGTTAAATGCAATTGATGCATCGCATTAGAACAACTCTGCAGGCTCCTGCAATGTTAAATGCAGCGCAGGCCTTGCATTAAAGCAAAAATTGCAGCTGTTCTGGGGTATTAAACGCATTAAAATCATTGTAACATTCATGCAAAATCTCTCAAATGTTCAATGCCACTAATGCATCGTATTATGATAACATTGCAGACTGCTGCAAAGTTAAATGCAGTGATGGCCTTGCATTAAATAAATATTGCAGCCTCCTGGGATGTTTAATGCAATAAAATTAATTGCAATAATCATGCAAAACCACTCAAATGTTAAATGCAACTGATGCAACGCATTAAAATCTTTATTGGTGTACGGTTCCCTCCTGAGATCCATCCACCCACCCACCGATCGATCAATCAATCAATCTTTGATTAATTCTTATTATTATTAATAATATTAATTATTATTACAATAGTATTATTATTGTATTTACTAGCCCCGGCACGTAGCTGAACCTCCAGGGCAGGGAGGAGACTATCCGGCATTTGGAAGTGCTTCCGGGAAGTGTGTCTGATGTGTGTGGGTCTGTGTGTGTGTCTGTGTGTGGGTGTGTGTTTGGGTCTGTCTTTGAGTCTGTGTTTGGGTCTGTGTTTGGGTCTGTGTTTGGGTTTGTGTTTGGGTTTGTGTTTGGATTTGTGTTTGGGTCTGTGTTTGGGTTTGTGTTTGGATTTGTGTTTGGGTCTGTGTTTGGGTTTGTGTTTGGGTTTGTGTTTGGGTTTGTGTCTGGTGTCTGGTGTGGGCGTTATAAACAAGTGCCGCGTGCTGTCTGTGGAAAGATCTTTATTGGTGTACGGTTGCTGTAATGTTAAATGCAGTGATGGCCTTGCATTAATGCAATATTACACCACCCTGGGATGTGAAATGCATTAAAAAAATCATTGCAATAATCATGCAAAACCTCTCAAATGTTAAATGCAATTGATGCATCGCATTAGGATAACTTTGCAGGCTGCTGCAATGTTAAATACAGTGATGGCCTTGCATTAAAGTCACCGAGCTACCCCCAATGGATGTAATATGCATTAAATTAATTGCAATAATTTTGCAAAACCTCTCAAATCTTAAATGCAACAAATGCATTGCATTAGGATGACTTTTCAGGCTGCTGAAATGTTAAATGCGGTGATCGCGTTGCATTAAAGAAATATTGCAACACCCTGCGATGTGAAATGCAATAATAATCCTGCAAAACCTCTCAAATGTTAAATGCGACTAATGCATCGTATTAGGATAACTTTGCAGGCTGCTGCATTGTTAAATGCAGCGCTGGCGTTGCATTAAAGCAATATTGCAAACCCCTGGGATGTTAAATGCAATAAAATTAATTGCAATAATTTTGCAAAACCTCTCAAATGTTAAATGCAATTAATGCAACGCATTAGAACAACTATGCAGGCTCCTGCAATGTTAAATGCAGCGCAGGCCTTGCATTAAAGCAAAAATTGCAGCTGTTCTGGGGTATTGAACGCATTAAAATCATTGTAATAATCATGCAAAATCTCTCAAATGTTCAATGCAACTAATGCATCGTATTATGATAACATTGCAGACTGCTGCAAAGTTAAATGCAGTGATGGCCTTGCATTAAATAAATATTGCAGCCTCCTGGGATGTTTAATGCAATAAAATTAATTGCAATGATCATGCAAAACCACTCAAATGTTAAATGCAACTGATGCAACGCATTAAAATCTTTATTGGTGTACGGTTCCCTCCTGACATCCATCCACCCACCCACCGATCGATCAATCAATCAATCTTTGATTAATTCTTATTATTATTAATAATATTAATTATTATTACTATAGTATTATTATTGTATTTACTACCCCCGGCACGTAGCTGAACCTCCAGGGCAGGGAGGAGACTATCCGGCATTTGGAAGTGCTTCCGGGAAGTGTGTCTGATGTGTGTGGGTCTGTGTGTGTGTCTGTGTGTGTGTCTGTGTGTGGGTGTGTGTTTGGGTCTGTGTTTGAGTCTGTGTTTGGGTCTGTGTTTGGGTCTGTGTTTGGGTTTGTGTTTGGGTTTGTGTTTGGATTTGTGTTTGGGTCTGTGTTTGGGTTTGTGTTTGGATTTGTGTTTGGGTCTGTGTTTGGGTTTGTGTTTGGGTTTGTGTTTGGGTTTGTGTCTGGTGTCTGGTGTGGGCGTTATAAACAAGTGCCGCGTGCTGTCTGTGGAAAGATCTTTATTGGTGTACGGTTGCTGTAATGTTAAATGCAGTGATGGCCTTGCATTAATGCAATATTACACCACCCTGGGATGTGAAATGCATTAAAAAAATCATTGCAATAATCATGCAAAACCTCTCAAATGTTAAATGCAATTGATGCATCGCATTCGGATAACTTTGCAGGCTGCTGCAATGTTAAATGCAGTGATGGCCTTGCATTAAAGTCACCTAGCTACCCCCAATGGATGTAATATGCATTAAATTAATTGCAATAATTTTGCAAAACCTCTCAAATGTTAAATGCAACAAATGCATCGCATTAGGATGACTTTTCAGGCTGCTGCAATGTTAAATGCAGTGATCGCCTTGCATTAAAGAAATATTGCAACACCCTGCGATGTGAAATGCAATAATAATCCTGCAAAACCTCTCAAATGTTAAATGCGACTAATGCATCGTATTAGGATAACTTTGCAGGCTGCTGCATTGTTAAATGCAGCGCTGGCGTTGCATTAAAGCAATATTGCAACCCCCTGGGATGTTAAATGCAATAAAATTAATTGCAATAATTTTGCAAAACCTCTCAAATGTTAAATGCAATTAATGCAACGCATTAGAACAACTCTGCAGGCTCCTGCAATGTGAAATACAGCGCAGGCCTTGCATTAAAGGAAAATTGCAGCTGTTCTGGGGTATTAAACGCATTAAAATCATTGTAATAATCATGCAAAATCTCTCAAATGTTCAATGCAACTCATGCATCGTATTATGATAACATTGCAGACTGCTGCAAAGTTAAATGCAGTGATGGCCTTGCATTAAATAAATATTGCAGCCTCCTGGGATGTTTAATGCAATAAAATTAATTGCAATGATCATGCAAAACCACTCAAATGTTAAATGCAACTGATGCAACGCATTAAAATCTTTATTGGTGTACGGTTCCCTCCTGACATCCATCCACCCACCCACCGATCGATCAATCAATCAATCTTTGATTAATTCTTATTATTATTAATAATATTAATTATTATTACTATAGTATTATTATTGTATTTACTACCCCCGGCACGTAGCTGAACCTCCAGGGCAGGGAGGAGACTATCCGGCATTTGGAAGTGCTTCCGGGAAGTGTGTCTGATGTGTGTGGGTCTGTGTGTGTGTCTGTGTGTGTGTCTGTGTGTGGGTGTGTGTTTGGGTCTGTGTTTGAGTCTGTGTTTGGGTCTGTGTTTGGGTCTGTGTTTGGGTTTGTGTTTGGGTTTGTGTTTGGATTTGTGTTTGGGTCTGTGTTTGGGTTTGTGTTTGGATTTGTGTTTGGGTCTGTGTTTGGGTTTGTGTTTGGGTTTGTGTTTGGGTTTGTGTCTGGTGTCTGGTGTGGGCGTTATAAACAAGTGCCGCGTGCTGTCTGTGGAAAGATCTTTATTGGTGTACGGTTGCTGTAATGTTAAATGCAGTGATGGCCTTGCATTAATGCAATATTACACCACCCTGGGATGTGAAATGCATTAAAAAAATCATTGCAATAATCATGCAAAACCTCTCAAATGTTAAATGCAATTGATGCATCGCATTAGGATAACTTTGCAGGCTGCTGCAATGTTAAATACAGTGATGGCCTTGCATTAAAGTCACCGAGCTACCCCCAATGGATGTAATATGCATTAAATTAATTGCAATAATTTTGCAAAACCTCTCAAATCTTAAATGCAACAAATGCATTGCATTAGGATGACTTTTCAGGCTGCTGAAATGTTAAATGCGGTGATCGCGTTGCATTAAAGAAATATTGCAACACCCTGCGATGTGAAATGCAATAATAATCCTGCAAAACCTCTCAAATGTTAAATGCGACTAATGCATCGTATTAGGATAACTTTGCAGGCTGCTGCATTGTTAAATGCAGCGCTGGCGTTGCATTAAAGCAATATTGCAAACCCCTGGGATGTTAAATGCAATAAAATTAATTGCAATAATTTTGCAAAACCTCTCAAATGTTAAATGCAATTAATGCAACGCATTAGAACAACTATGCAGGCTCCTGCAATGTTAAATGCAGCGCAGGCCTTGCATTAAAGCAAAAATTGCAGCTGTTCTGGGGTATTGAACGCATTAAAATCATTGTAATAATCATGCAAAATCTCTCAAATGTTCAATGCAACTAATGCATCGTATTATGATAACATTGCAGACTGCTGCAAAGTTAAATGCAGTGATGGCCTTGCATTAAATAAATATTGCAGCCTCCTGGGATGTTTAATGCAATAAAATTAATTGCAATGATCATGCAAAACCACTCAAATGTTAAATGCAACTGATGCAACGCATTAAAATCTTTATTGGTGTACGGTTCCCTCCTGACATCCATCCACCCACCCACCGATCGATCAATCAATCAATCTTTGATTAATTCTTATTATTATTAATAATATTAATTATTATTACTATAGTATTATTATTGTATTTACTACCCCCGGCACGTAGCTGAACCTCCAGGGCAGGGAGGAGACTATCCGGCATTTGGAAGTGCTTCCGGGAAGTGTGTCTGATGTGTGTGGGTCTGTGTGTGTGTCTGTGTGTGTGTCTGTGTGTGGGTGTGTGTTTGGGTCTGTGTTTGAGTCTGTGTTTGGGTCTGTGTTTGGGTCTGTGTTTGGGTTTGTGTTTGGGTTTGTGTTTGGATTTGTGTTTGGGTCTGTGTTTGGGTTTGTGTTTGGATTTGTGTTTGGGTCTGTGTTTGGGTTTGTGTTTGGGTTTGTGTTTGGGTTTGTGTCTGGTGTCTGGTGTGGGCGTTATAAACAAGTGCCGCGTGCTGTCTGTGGAAAGATCTTTATTGGTGTACGGTTGCTGTAATGTTAAATGCAGTGATGGCCTTGCATTAATGCAATATTACACCACCCTGGGATGTGAAATGCATTAAAAAAATCATTGCAATAATCATGCAAAACCTCTCAAATGTTAAATGCAATTGATGCATCGCATTAGGATAACTTTGCAGGCTGCTGCAATGTTAAATACAGTGATGGCCTTGCATTAAAGTCACCGAGCTACCCCCAATGGATGTAATATGCATTAAATTAATTGCAATAATTTTGCAAAACCTCTCAAATCTTAAATGCAACAAATGCATTGCATTAGGATGACTTTTCAGGCTGCTGAAATGTTAAATGCGGTGATCGCGTTGCATTAAAGAAATATTGCAACACCCTGCGATGTGAAATGCAATAATAATCCTGCAAAACCTCTCAAATGTTAAATGCGACTAATGCATCGTATTAGGATAACTTTGCAGGCTGCTGCATTGTTAAATGCAGCGCTGGCGTTGCATTAAAGCAATATTGCAAACCCCTGGGATGTTAAATGCAATAAAATTAATTGCAATAATTTTGCAAAACCTCTCAAATGTTAAATGCAATTAATGCAACGCATTAGAACAACTATGCAGGCTCCTGCAATGTTAAATGCAGCGCAGGCCTTGCATTAAAGCAAAAATTGCAGCTGTTCTGGGGTATTGAACGCATTAAAATCATTGTAATAATCATGCAAAATCTCTCAAATGTTCAATGCAACTAATGCATCGTATTATGATAACATTGCAGACTGCTGCAAAGTTAAATGCAGTGATGGCCTTGCATTAAATAAATATTGCAGCCTCCTGGGATGTTTAATGCAATAAAATTAATTGCAATGATCATGCAAAACCACTCAAATGTTAAATGCAACTGATGCAACGCATTAAAATCTTTATTGGTGTACGGTTCCCTCCTGACATCCATCCACCCACCCACCGATCGATCAATCAATCAATCTTTGATTAATTCTTATTATTATTAATAATATTAATTATTATTACTATAGTATTATTATTGTATTTACTACCCCCGGCACGTAGCTGAACCTCCAGGGCAGGGAGGAGACTATCCGGCATTTGGAAGTGCTTCCGGGAAGTGTGTCTGATGTGTGTGGGTCTGTGTGTGTGTCTGTGTGTGTGTCTGTGTGTGGGTGTGTGTTTGGGTCTGTGTTTGAGTCTGTGTTTGGGTCTGTGTTTGGGTCTGTGTTTGGGTTTGTGTTTGGGTTTGTGTTTGGATTTGTGTTTGGGTCTGTGTTTGGGTTTGTGTTTGGATTTGTGTTTGGGTCTGTGTTTGGGTTTGTGTTTGGGTTTGTGTTTGGGTTTGTGTCTGGTGTCTGGTGTGGGCGTTATAAACAAGTGCCGCGTGCTGTCTGTGGAAAGATCTTTATTGGTGTACGGTTGCTGTAATGTTAAATGCAGTGATGGCCTTGCATTAATGCAATATTACACCACCCTGGGATGTGAAATGCATTAAAAAAATCATTGCAATAATCATGCAAAACCTCTCAAATGTTAAATGCAATTGATGCATCGCATTCGGATAACTTTGCAGGCTGCTGCAATGTTAAATGCAGTGATGGCCTTGCATTAAAGTCACCTAGCTACCCCCAATGGATGTAATATGCATTAAATTAATTGCAATAATTTTGCAAAACCTCTCAAATGTTAAATGCAACAAATGCATCGCATTAGGATGACTTTTCAGGCTGCTGCAATGTTAAATGCAGTGATCGCCTTGCATTAAAGAAATATTGCAACACCCTGCGATGTGAAATGCAATAATAATCCTGCAAAACCTCTCAAATGTTAAATGCGACTAATGCATCGTATTAGGATAACTTTGCAGGCTGCTGCATTGTTAAATGCAGCGCTGGCGTTGCATTAAAGCAATATTGCAACCCCCTGGGATGTTAAATGCAATAAAATTAATTGCAATAATTTTGCAAAACCTCTCAAATGTTAAATGCAATTAATGCAACGCATTAGAACAACTCTGCAGGCTCCTGCAATGTGAAATACAGCGCAGGCCTTGCATTAAAGGAAAATTGCAGCTGTTCTGGGGTATTAAACGCATTAAAATCATTGTAATAATCATGCAAAATCTCTCAAATGTTCAATGCAACTCATGCATCGTATTATGATAACATTGCAGACTGCTGCAAAGTTAAATGCAGTGATGGCCTTGCATTAAAGAAATATTGAAGCCTCCTGGGATGTTTAATGCAATAAAATTAATTGCAATAATCATGCAAAACCACTCAAATGTTAAATGCAACTGATGCAACGCATTAAAATCTTTATTGGTGTACGGTTCCCTCCTGACATCCATCCACCCACCCACCGATCGATCAATCAATCAATCTTTGATTAATTCTTCTTATTATTAATAATATTAATTATTATTACTATGGTATTATTATTGTATTTACTACCCCCGGCACGTAGCTGAACCTCCAGGGCAGGGAGGAGACTATCCGGCATTTGGAAGTGCTTCCGGGAAGTGTGTCTGATGTGTGTGGGTCTGTGTGTGTGTCTGTGTGTGTGTCTGTGTGTGGGTGTGTGTTTGGGTCTGTGTTTGAGTCTGTGTTTGGGTCTGTGTTTGGGTCTGTGTTTGGATTTATGTTTGGGTCTGTGTTTGGGTTTGTGTTTGGGTTTGTGTCTGGTGTCTGGTGTGGGCGTTATAAACAAGTGCCGCGTGCTGTCTGTGGAAAGATCTTTATTGGTGTACGGTTGCTGTAATGTTAAATGCAGTGATGGCCTTTGTGGAAAGATCTTTATTGGTGTACGGTTGCTGTAATGTTAAATGCAGTGATGGCCTTGCATTAATGCAATATTACACCACCCTGGGATGTGAAATGCATTAAAAAAATCATTGCAATAATCATGCAAAACCTCTCAAATGTTAAATGCAATTGATGCATCGCATTAGGATAACTTTGCAGGCTGCTGCAATGTTAAATACAGTGATGGCCTTGCATTAAAGTCACCGAGCTACCCCCAATGGATGTAATATGCATTAAATTAATTGCAATAATTTTGCAAAACCTCTCAAATCTTAAATGCAACAAATGCATTGCATTAGGATGACTTTTCAGGCTGCTGAAATGTTAAATGCGGTGATCGCGTTGCATTAAAGAAATATTGCAACACCCTGCGATGTGAAATGCAATAATAATCCTGCAAAACCTCTCAAATGTTAAATGCGACTAATGCATCGTATTAGGATAACTTTGCAGGCTGCTGCATTGTTAAATGCAGCGCTGGCGTTGCATTAAAGCAATATTGCAAACCCCTGGGATGTTAAATGCAATAAAATTAATTGCAATAATTTTGCAAAACCTCTCAAATGTTAAATGCAATTAATGCAACGCATTAGAACAACTATGCAGGCTCCTGCAATGTTAAATGCAGCGCAGGCCTTGCATTAAAGCAAAAATTGCAGCTGTTCTGGGGTATTGAACGCATTAAAATCATTGTAATAATCATGCAAAATCTCTCAAATGTTCAATGCAACTAATGCATCGTATTATGATAACATTGCAGACTGCTGCAAAGTTAAATGCAGTGATGGCCTTGCATTAAATAAATATTGCAGCCTCCTGGGATGTTTAATGCAATAAAATTAATTGCAATGATCATGCAAAACCACTCAAATGTTAAATGCAACTGATGCAACGCATTAAAATCTTTATTGGTGTACGGTTCCCTCCTGACATCCATCCACCCACCCACCGATCGATCAATCAATCAATCTTTGATTAATTCTTATTATTATTAATAATATTAATTATTATTACTATAGTATTATTATTGTATTTACTACCCCCGGCACGTAGCTGAACCTCCAGGGCAGGGAGGAGACTATCCGGCATTTGGAAGTGCTTCCGGGAAGTGTGTCTGATGTGTGTGGGTCTGTGTGTGTGTCTGTGTGTGTGTCTGTGTGTGGGTGTGTGTTTGGGTCTGTGTTTGAGTCTGTGTTTGGGTCTGTGTTTGGGTCTGTGTTTGGGTTTGTGTTTGGGTTTGTGTTTGGATTTGTGTTTGGGTCTGTGTTTGGGTTTGTGTTTGGATTTGTGTTTGGGTCTGTGTTTGGGTTTGTGTTTGGGTTTGTGTTTGGGTTTGTGTCTGGTGTCTGGTGTGGGCGTTATAAACAAGTGCCGCGTGCTGTCTGTGGAAAGATCTTTATTGGTGTACGGTTGCTGTAATGTTAAATGCAGTGATGGCCTTGCATTAATGCAATATTACACCACCCTGGGATGTGAAATGCATTAAAAAAATCATTGCAATAATCATGCAAAACCTCTCAAATGTTAAATGCAATTGATGCATCGCATTCGGATAACTTTGCAGGCTGCTGCAATGTTAAATGCAGTGATGGCCTTGCATTAAAGTCACCTAGCTACCCCCAATGGATGTAATATGCATTAAATTAATTGCAATAATTTTGCAAAACCTCTCAAATGTTAAATGCAACAAATGCATCGCATTAGGATGACTTTTCAGGCTGCTGCAATGTTAAATGCAGTGATCGCCTTGCATTAAAGAAATATTGCAACACCCTGCGATGTGAAATGCAATAATAATCCTGCAAAACCTCTCAAATGTTAAATGCGACTAATGCATCGTATTAGGATAACTTTGCAGGCTGCTGCATTGTTAAATGCAGCGCTGGCGTTGCATTAAAGCAATATTGCAACCCCCTGGGATGTTAAATGCAATAAAATTAATTGCAATAATTTTGCAAAACCTCTCAAATGTTAAATGCAATTAATGCAACGCATTAGAACAACTCTGCAGGCTCCTGCAATGTGAAATACAGCGCAGGCCTTGCATTAAAGGAAAATTGCAGCTGTTCTGGGGTATTAAACGCATTAAAATCATTGTAATAATCATGCAAAATCTCTCAAATGTTCAATGCAACTCATGCATCGTATTATGATAACATTGCAGACTGCTGCAAAGTTAAATGCAGTGATGGCCTTGCATTAAATAAATATTGCAGCCTCCTGGGATGTTTAATGCAATAAAATTAATTGCAATGATCATGCAAAACCACTCAAATGTTAAATGCAACTGATGCAACGCATTAAAATCTTTATTGGTGTACGGTTCCCTCCTGACATCCATCCACCCACCCACCGATCGATCAATCAATCAATCTTTGATTAATTCTTATTATTATTAATAATATTAATTATTATTACTATAGTATTATTATTGTATTTACTACCCCCGGCACGTAGCTGAACCTCCAGGGCAGGGAGGAGACTATCCGGCATTTGGAAGTGCTTCCGGGAAGTGTGTCTGATGTGTGTGGGTCTGTGTGTGTGTCTGTGTGTGTGTCTGTGTGTGGGTGTGTGTTTGGGTCTGTGTTTGAGTCTGTGTTTGGGTCTGTGTTTGGGTCTGTGTTTGGGTTTGTGTTTGGGTTTGTGTTTGGATTTGTGTTTGGGTCTGTGTTTGGGTTTGTGTTTGGATTTGTGTTTGGGTCTGTGTTTGGGTTTGTGTTTGGGTTTGTGTTTGGGTTTGTGTCTGGTGTCTGGTGTGGGCGTTATAAACAAGTGCCGCGTGCTGTCTGTGGAAAGATCTTTATTGGTGTACGGTTGCTGTAATGTTAAATGCAGTGATGGCCTTGCATTAATGCAATATTACACCACCCTGGGATGTGAAATGCATTAAAAAAATCATTGCAATAATCATGCAAAACCTCTCAAATGTTAAATGCAATTGATGCATCGCATTAGGATAACTTTGCAGGCTGCTGCAATGTTAAATACAGTGATGGCCTTGCATTAAAGTCACCGAGCTACCCCCAATGGATGTAATATGCATTAAATTAATTGCAATAATTTTGCAAAACCTCTCAAATCTTAAATGCAACAAATGCATTGCATTAGGATGACTTTTCAGGCTGCTGAAATGTTAAATGCGGTGATCGCGTTGCATTAAAGAAATATTGCAACACCCTGCGATGTGAAATGCAATAATAATCCTGCAAAACCTCTCAAATGTTAAATGCGACTAATGCATCGTATTAGGATAACTTTGCAGGCTGCTGCATTGTTAAATGCAGCGCTGGCGTTGCATTAAAGCAATATTGCAAACCCCTGGGATGTTAAATGCAATAAAATTAATTGCAATAATTTTGCAAAACCTCTCAAATGTTAAATGCAATTAATGCAACGCATTAGAACAACTATGCAGGCTCCTGCAATGTTAAATGCAGCGCAGGCCTTGCATTAAAGCAAAAATTGCAGCTGTTCTGGGGTATTGAACGCATTAAAATCATTGTAATAATCATGCAAAATCTCTCAAATGTTCAATGCAACTAATGCATCGTATTATGATAACATTGCAGACTGCTGCAAAGTTAAATGCAGTGATGGCCTTGCATTAAATAAATATTGCAGCCTCCTGGGATGTTTAATGCAATAAAATTAATTGCAATGATCATGCAAAACCACTCAAATGTTAAATGCAACTGATGCAACGCATTAAAATCTTTATTGGTGTACGGTTCCCTCCTGACATCCATCCACCCACCCACCGATCGATCAATCAATCAATCTTTGATTAATTCTTATTATTATTAATAATATTAATTATTATTACTATAGTATTATTATTGTATTTACTACCCCCGGCACGTAGCTGAACCTCCAGGGCAGGGAGGAGACTATCCGGCATTTGGAAGTGCTTCCGGGAAGTGTGTCTGATGTGTGTGGGTCTGTGTGTGTGTCTGTGTGTGTGTCTGTGTGTGGGTGTGTGTTTGGGTCTGTGTTTGAGTCTGTGTTTGGGTCTGTGTTTGGGTCTGTGTTTGGGTTTGTGTTTGGGTTTGTGTTTGGATTTGTGTTTGGGTCTGTGTTTGGGTTTGTGTTTGGATTTGTGTTTGGGTCTGTGTTTGGGTTTGTGTTTGGGTTTGTGTTTGGGTTTGTGTCTGGTGTCTGGTGTGGGCGTTATAAACAAGTGCCGCGTGCTGTCTGTGGAAAGATCTTTATTGGTGTACGGTTGCTGTAATGTTAAATGCAGTGATGGCCTTGCATTAATGCAATATTACACCACCCTGGGATGTGAAATGCATTAAAAAAATCATTGCAATAATCATGCAAAACCTCTCAAATGTTAAATGCAATTGATGCATCGCATTCGGATAACTTTGCAGGCTGCTGCAATGTTAAATGCAGTGATGGCCTTGCATTAAAGTCACCTAGCTACCCCCAATGGATGTAATATGCATTAAATTAATTGCAATAATTTTGCAAAACCTCTCAAATGTTAAATGCAACAAATGCATCGCATTAGGATGACTTTTCAGGCTGCTGCAATGTTAAATGCAGTGATCGCCTTGCATTAAAGAAATATTGCAACACCCTGCGATGTGAAATGCAATAATAATCCTGCAAAACCTCTCAAATGTTAAATGCGACTAATGCATCGTATTAGGATAACTTTGCAGGCTGCTGCATTGTTAAATGCAGCGCTGGCGTTGCATTAAAGCAATATTGCAACCCCCTGGGATGTTAAATGCAATAAAATTAATTGCAATAATTTTGCAAAACCTCTCAAATGTTAAATGCAATTAATGCAACGCATTAGAACAACTCTGCAGGCTCCTGCAATGTGAAATACAGCGCAGGCCTTGCATTAAAGGAAAATTGCAGCTGTTCTGGGGTATTAAACGCATTAAAATCATTGTAATAATCATGCAAAATCTCTCAAATGTTCAATGCAACTCATGCATCGTATTATGATAACATTGCAGACTGCTGCAAAGTTAAATGCAGTGATGGCCTTGCATTAAAGAAATATTGAAGCCTCCTGGGATGTTTAATGCAATAAAATTAATTGCAATAATCATGCAAAACCACTCAAATGTTAAATGCAACTGATGCAACGCATTAAAATCTTTATTGGTGTACGGTTCCCTCCTGACATCCATCCACCCACCCACCGATCGATCAATCAATCAATCTTTGATTAATTCTTCTTATTATTAATAATATTAATTATTATTACTATGGTATTATTATTGTATTTACTACCCCCGGCACGTAGCTGAACCTCCAGGGCAGGGAGGAGACTATCCGGCATTTGGAAGTGCTTCCGGGAAGTGTGTCTGATGTGTGTGGGTCTGTGTGTGTGTCTGTGTGTGTGTCTGTGTGTGGGTGTGTGTTTGGGTCTGTGTTTGAGTCTGTGTTTGGGTCTGTGTTTGGGTCTGTGTTTGGATTTATGTTTGGGTCTGTGTTTGGGTTTGTGTTTGGGTTTGTGTCTGGTGTCTGGTGTGGGCGTTATAAACAAGTGCCGCGTGCTGTCTGTGGAAAGATCTTTATTGGTGTACGGTTGCTGTAATGTTAAATGCAGTGATGGCCTTGCATTAATGCAATATTACACCACCCTGGGATGTGAAATGCATTAAAAAAATCATTGCAATAATCATGCAAAACCTCTCAAATGTTAAATGCAATTGATGCATCGCATTAGGATAACTTTGCAGGCTGCTGCAATGTTAAATGCAGTGATGGCCTTGCATTAAAGTCACCTAGCTACCCCCAATGGATGTAATATGCATTAAATTAATTGCAATAATTTTGCAAAACCTCTCAAATGTTAAATGCAACAAATGCATAGCATTAGGATGACTTTTCAGGCTGCTGCAATGTTAAATGCAGTGATCGCCTTGCATTAAAGAAATATTGCAACACCCTGCGATGTGAAATGCAATAATAATCCTGCAAAACCTCTCAAATGTTAAATGCGACCAATGCATCGTATTAGGATAACTTTGCAGGCTGCTGCATTGTTAAATGCAGCGCTGGCGTTGCATGAAAGCAATATTGCAACCCCCTGCGATGTTAAATGCAATAAAATTAATTGCAATAATTTTGCAAAACCTCTCAAATGTTAAATGCAATTAATGCAACGCATTAGAACAACTCTGCAGGCTCCTGCAATGTTAAATGCAGCGCAGGCCTTGCATTAAAGCAAAATTGCAGCTGTTCTGGGGTATTAAACGCATTAAAATCATTGTAATAATCATGCAAAATCTCTCAAATGTTCAATGCAACTAATGCATCGTATTATGATAACATTTCAGACTGCTGCAAAGTTAAATGCAGTGATGGCCTTGCATTAAAGAAATATTGCAGCCTCCTGGGATGTTTAATGCAATAAAATTAATTGCAATAATCATGCAAAACCACTCAAATGTTAAATGCAACTGATGCAACGCATTAAAATCTTTATTGGTGTACGGTTCCCTCCTGACATCCATCCACACACCCACCGATCGATCAATCAATCAATCAATCTTTGATTAATTCTTATTATTATTAATAATATTAATTATTATTACTATAGTATTATTATTGTATTTACTACCCCCGGCACATAGCTGAACCTCCAGGGCAGGGAGGAGACTATCCGGCATTTGGAAGTGCTTCCGGGAAGTGTGTCTGATGTGTGTGGGTCTGTGTGTGTGTCTGTGTGTGTGTCTGTGTGTGGGTGTGTGTTTGGTTCTGTGTTTGAGTCTGTGTTTGGGTCTGTGTTTGGGTCTGTGTTTGGGTTTGTGTTTGGGTCTGTGTTTGGGTTTGTGTTTGGGTTTGTGTTTGGATTTATGTTTGGGTCTGTGTTTGGGTTTGTGTTTGGGTTTGTGTCTGGTGTCTGGTGTGGGCGTTATATACAAGTGCCGCGTGCTGTCTGTGGAAAGATCTTTATTGGTGTACGGTTGCTGTAATGTTAAATGCAGTGATGGCCTTGCATTAATGCAATATTACACCACCCTGGGATGTAAAATGCATTAAAAAATCATTGCAATAATCATGCAAAACCTCTCAAATGTTAAATGCAATTGATGCATCGCATTAGGATAACTTTGCAGGCTGCTGCAATGTTAAATGCAGTGATGGCCTTGCATTAAAGTCACCTAGCTACCCCCAATGGATGTAATATGCATTAAATTAATTGCAATAATTTTGCAAAACCTCTCAAATCTTAAATGCAACAAATGCATCGCATTAGGATGACTTTTCAGGCTGCTGAAATGTTAAATGCAGTGATCGCGTTGCATTAAAGAAATATTGCAACACCCTGCGATGTGAAATGCAATAATAATCCTGCAAAACCTCTCAAATGTTAAATGCGACTAATGCATCGTATTATGATAACATTTCAGACTGCTGCAAAGTTAAATGCAGTGATGGCCTTGCATTAAAGAAATATTGCAGCCTCCTGGGATGTTCAATGCAATAAAATTAATTGCAATAATCATGCAAAACCACTCAAATGTTAAATGCAACTGATGCAACGCATTAAAATCTTTATTGGTGTACGGTTCCCTCCTGACATCCATCCACACACCCACCGATCGATCAATCAATCAATCTTTGATTAATTCTTATTATTATTAATAACATTAATTATTATTACTATAGTATTATTATTGTATTTACTACCCCCGGCACATAGCTGAACCTCCAGGGCAGGGAGGGAGACTATCCGGCATTTGGAAGTGCTTCCGGGAAGTGTGTCTGATGTGTGTGGGTCTGTGTGTGTGTCTGTGTGTGTGTCTGTGTGTGGGTGTGTGTTTGGGTCTGTGTTTGAGTCTGTGTTTGGGTCTGTGTTTGGGTCTGTGTTTGGGTTTGTGTTTGGGTCTGTGTTTGGGTTTGTGTTTGGGTTTGTGTTTGGATTTATGTTTGGGTCTGTGTTTGGGTTTTGTGTTTGGGTTTGTGTCTGGTGTCTGGTGTGGGCGTTATATACAAGTGCCGCGTGCTGTCTGTGGAAAGATCTTTATTGGTGTACGGTTGCTGTAATGTTAAATGCAGTGATGGCCTTGCATTAATGCAATATTACACCACCCTGGGATGTGAAATGCATTAAAAAATCATTGCAATAATCATGCAAAACCTCTCAAATGTTAAATGCAATTGATGCATCGCATTAGGATAACTTTGCAGGCTGCTGCAATGTTAAATGCAGTGATGGCCTTGCATTAAAGTCACCTAGCTACCCCCAAATGGATGTAATATGCATTAAATTAATTGCAATAATTTTTGCAAAACCTCTCAAATCTTAAATGCAACAAATGCATCGCATTAGGATGACTTTTCAGGATGCTGCAATGTTAAATGCAGTGATCGCCTTGCATTAAAGAAATATTGCAACACCCTGCGATGTGAAATGCAATAATAATCTGCAAAACCTCTCAAATTTTAAATGCGACTAATGCATCGTATTAGGATAACTTTGCAGGCTGCTGCATTAAAGCAATATTGCAAACCCCTGGGATGTTAAATGCAATAAAATTAATTGGAATAATTTTGCAAAACCTCTCAAATGTTAAATGCAACAAATGCATCTCATTAGGATGACTTTTCAGGCTGCTGCAATGTTAAATGCAGTGATCGCCTTGCATTAAAGAAAGATTTGCAACACC
>NW_027601971.1:0-58149 GCF_053455715.1 Rhinoraja longicauda | reverse complement strand
GTAACCTGTCCTGGTATCAGCCTCATGTGTATCCAACAATTGACAAAGTGACTTTCATTCAGGTTTATTAATCCTGTACAGGTATATGGTGCTAAAATGTGGCAACTCGGGCATGCGTGAGCTATGCAAAAGGAATTTCACTGTGCAGTGCATAAGTGACAACAAAGAACCATTGAATCATTGAACTATCCGAGGGGGAATATTGTGCAAATATTGCCTCCCGATCTTCACTCTGATTCCTGCCTGTCACGTCCACTTGACGCGTCTCACCTGCAATCCTTTTCCAAATCCTTGGACTCGTCAGTGCAGTAGAAGAATTTACCCTTGAAGAGCTGCACGGCAATGACAGCGAAGATGAACATGAAGAGCATGTAAACGATGAGGATGTTCAGGACATTCTTCAGGGAGTTCACCACACAGTCAAAGACAGCCTGAAGGAAACACACATTGAGTCAGATGATAACAAAACAAAAAAATCGCAAACAAGACTAAACTAGCAAATTCATTGCCAACATCCAGTCGCATTGAGATTTTTATTACAGGAAAGTCGGTATCTGTTGTGATTATCGTGAGGTTTAAGGACCCAAGTTTTACAGACAACACTCTCTGAGGAATTGCCAATAGATATTTCCATCTATATGATAGGGAACATTGTTAGGGAATGTTATGTTAGGGAACATCATTGTGACAACATTACCCACTCTCGTTGAATGCCTAAATTGTTCTGGCTGTCAGGAATATACCAACACTTTATTTTTCGACAATTGTGGCACTGAGGAGTAACATGCAAAGCAGGCAGTCTCATTCAAAGATCATTAAGTTAGAATCTCCCAAGAGGGGGGCTACAGATATTTTGAAAAAGGTGGATTGATATCTCGTTTTTGCGGAGTGTAAATTATTTAGCTCAGTTACAAACAGAATAGGTACTATTCTCTGCCATCTATAGGCTGTAAAGGAGGTATCCAATGAAATAGAAATGCAGCCTGAATTTGAAGAAAATCAGCTTCATATATTTATTGTGTGGGTAGGAACTGCAGATGCTGGTTTAAACTGAAGATCGACGCATAAAGCTGGAGTAACTCAGCGGGCCAGGCAGCATCTCTGGAGAGAAGGAATGGGTGACATTTCTGGTCGAGAGAAGTTATCTCAACCCGAAACGTCACCCGTTCCTTCTCTCCAGAGATGCTTCCTGTCCTGCTGAGTTACTCCAGCTTTTTACAGCTTCATATATTTGTGGAATGAAAAAAATGTGACTACAAACAAGCAGGTGGCTTTCCAGACTACTGTAGGAAGGAAGCATTCAAGCTTTATTTTAATTTTACTAAGCAGGTTTTCCCGGAAGATATCTTTGCAAAAGCACAATAATTGTACAAGTCAGTACCTTTAACTTGGGCAGACGTTGATGGTCTTCAGTGGCCGTAGGACCCGGAGAACCCGCAGCGACTTAATGGTGTTGAGGTCCTTCCCTTTGGTTCCACTGACAAATAAAGGGTCGGAGTTAACCATCATTGAATGCAAAGCCACTGAACGCACTTGTGCTGCATGGCCAGGCCTGTTTTAATGCACAGACCCCCGGACACTCAACGTCAAGTGGAGATTGTATTGCAAAGGTTTTACATGGATTAGAATTCAATCCTCTGTAACAGGAATAAACTAGATGATAATCACAAGTAGAACCCACCAGCGAAGACATTGAGTATATAGAGTGGGGGGAGTGATAGGACAAGGGAAGAGCAGGCTCCCCTTCTGGTACAGTCTGAAGAAGGGCCCCGACCTGAAACGTCATCCATCCTTCATCTCCCTCTGATGCTGCCTGACACGCTGAATTACTACAGCACTTTGTGTCTATCTCAGGCACCAAGACCCCTTGCTTCTGCAAGCTTTGGTGTGTGAGACGGCACAGAGGAAGGCAACAGAGCAGACGACAAAAACAACAGCAACATCGCCTCATAAACACATACTGCTTTTTTCCCCAATTAAAAACTTTAGTGGGTGGAGGGTTGTTACATATAAATAGTACAAATACAAAGGCAGGAAATCGATGTCAGCGGAGGCAGGTGGATGATACCGAGGATATCATGGGTTATGGGGAGAAGGCAGAAGAATGGGTTTAGAAGGGAAAGATAGATCGGCCATGATTGAAAGGCGAAGTACACTTGATGGGCCGAATGGCCTAATTCTGCTCCTATCACTTATGAACATGAATTTATACCAGTCACGTTGTGCTCCAAGTATGTCACCAGGCCTCTGAGATACCAAAGATGGTACACAGCAACAGCTTTGGCCACTTGGGTCCAAACTCACTACAGTCAGGCACAGAAATCATCCCTAATGCTAAATAATCACTCAATCTCAATTAGTCCTAAATCATTCACACATCTGCATCCCCTAAGCATCATTCCACCTGACATGGAGCAGGTTCTGGCAGCCACTATTCTTGTACGTCCTGACCCTTATCGGCCATCCAGACGTACCACTGTGATCTGTTAATGTCTGGTGCCAAGTGGACTACAGGAACGTGGGGGGGTTTGGGTGTGAGGATGCTTTCCACGCAGAGATAGAACATCAATTCATACGTGATAGGAACAGAATGTGGCTTTTCAGCCCATCAAGTCTACTTCGCCATTCAATCATGGCTGATCTATCCTGTGCTGTCTTTACCCCATTCTCCTGCCTTCTCCCCATAACCCCTGACACCTGTACTAATCAAGAATCTATCTAACTCTAGCTCAAAATTATCCATTGACTTGGCCTCCACAGCCTTCTGTTAAAAAAAAAAGCTGGTCAACAAAAAAATCTAATAGTTTGGCACAGCAATTGCTCATGTATATCTGAAGTTTAGACTATAATACAGCTCTTTGCAAGGCAGCTAAAATACAGCGAGGGAAAAGAATGATACTCGCGGTCACCCACAATAAAACAACAGGAACAAAGGTCAGGCAGCAAATTAGAGCCGGTGCTTTAGCTCGTTTACATATTCTCTGGCCTGGACCCTTCATCTCTCTCTCTCTCTCTTTCTCCTTAAATACACATTACTCAGAAACCCGGAGACACAAGAGACTGCAGTTACTCTTCAGCAAACACTTGATCCATAACCTTTTGTGCCTTGGTGATACAAGAGCTTAACTAGATATTTCGTCAAACATTGGGAGAGTTTCTGCCTCCACCATCCTCTCATTCCAGATTGCAACTATTGCCTGCTGACAATAATTCTTCTTTATATCCCCTCTAAATGTCCTTTTTTCTCGCCTTAAACTATAGTGTCTGGTTATGGACACTCATCATTTTGTAATAATGCCCCTCATAACTTCAAGGTTTCAAGGTCAGTTTATTGTCACATGTACCAATTAAGGTACAGTGAAATTTGAGTTACCATACAGCCAAACTAAGTGAAAAGCAACAAGACACACAACCACATAAAAGTTAACATACACATCAATCACAGTGGTACACATTGCAAGTTTTACTGTTCTGGTCATTATCAGTTAAGGGTATTCTATTAGCCCATACATTCCCTTGGCTCTGAATGGTTCAATCCTCTATGAATTCCCAGGCAGTTAAAGAATCATACAGTCACACAGAATGGAAATAGACTCTTCGTCCAACTCGTCCATGCTGGCCAAGATGCCCATTTAAGCTAGTCCCATTTGCCTGCGTTTGGCCCATATCCCTCCAAACCTTTCCTATCCATGTGTCTGTTTACATGTCTTTCAAAAGCTGGTAGCACCTGCCTCAACAACCTCCTCTGGCAGACTCACCACCCTCTGAGTGAAAAAAGTTGCCTCTCAGTTGCCAATTAATTTTTTTCCCTCTCACATTAAACCCATGTCCTCTTATTTCCGATTCCCCTCCCCTGGGGAAAAGACTGTGCATTCACCATATCTACTCCCCTAATGATTTTATACACATCTACAGTATAAGATCATCCCCTCAGCCTCCTGTGCTCCTAGGAATAAAGTCCTAGCCTTCCCAACCTCTCCCTGTAACTCAGGCCCTTGAGTACTGGCAACATCCACGTAAATCTGTGCAATCTTCGCAGCTGAATGACATTAATTCACTTGGTTCGGATCCCACTCAATGCTCAGAATTGTCTCCATATTTCATTCTGTCACACTATCTCTCACCTTTCTTTCCAAAAAAACCCCCTCACTAAACTCTTCCTTTCCTTCTTGCCTCACCACTAACCTGACACACTCATTAATGCCCTTTTCCTTGGGTGGTCCGCAGGGCACTTTGAGACATCTCTCTCTCCCTGTGAATTTGCAGCAAGATGTTTTGGCTGCCCCTGAATATTGATCCCATGACAAGTTGTTGCAATGCTACCATTCCTCACCGCTTCCTGGGCCAGCAGTTTGAGTTCCCCACAAAGGCTATTGTTACTTCTTTGCTTTTAAGTCGATTCAGTAGTTCATCATGAATGCAATGGCAATATCAGACGGACACAGAAAGATCAAAAAGCTGCAGGTAACTGCTGGAAATGGAAATATAATTAGCAGAAAGTTTTGAAATTTATGGCTCCAGCCAGAGAAAGTAAGTGAGATCTTTACAAAATGGCTTAGAAAAAAAAGACGCAAAATGCTGGAGCATGGAGAACATGGATAGATGCACCACCTTAAAAAGGCCCCCGATCCGAAACGTCACCTATCCATGTTCTCCAGGGATGCTGCCTGATCAGCTGAGTTAGTCCATTTTGTGTCTTCTTTTCTTCAATGTGGAAAGGGTCAGGGAGAGAATTCCAAAGAATCGATTTTTAGCCTGTGTTATGTTAGGATTGAGAAGTGTTGAAAAGTACAAGGACTCCAGTAAATATGTAGCCTTGTACATCAGTTGTAAACATACTGAAGCAGCCATTAAGATCAATAACACATACTCAGTGATTTAAGTACTGAAGAGCTGAGCACCTACTCGTAAGGTGAACTTATACATTTTAGAATGCATATTATGGTGATAAACTATTCATTTTATGGCCTTACACATAATTCACCCACTGCTCTTTACACACACTTGATTTTTGATGGATTTCAAACATAAGTACCAAAGCATCAGTAAGTCTAATAATTAAAACTGGAATAGAAATGCCTGTGTGGTAATTCTATCATGTTTCTCGCTCAAAGCTTTGCAAGTACTGATCCCTGCAGTACACCACACAGTACAGGTATCGAGTCAAAACAAACAACCTCCACCACTATCCTCTGCCTCCCCATTCCCAGGGCAATTTTACATACATTTCCTTTCTCAGTCCTTAAAGTGCATCCGAAGAAGTCGCCTCATTTACATGCTTTGTAGAAACAAGGAATTGCAGATACTGGTTTACAGAGATAAAGACACAAAGTGCTAGAGTAACTCAGTGGGTTGGACAGCATCTCTGGAGAACATGGATAGGTAACGTGGATAGGACTCTTAGTCCCAACCTGAAACGTCACCTATCCATGTTCTCCAGAGATGCTGCCGGACCCGCTGAGTTATCCAGCACTTTGCGCTTTTTCCTTGGATCCTATGTTCCCCAACTATATGGACCAGCTTACAGTGTGGAACTTTGTCCAAAGCCTTGCTGAAGCCCAATGCAGATGTCGTCTACTGCCTTGTCTTAGTTATTATCTCAAAAACCCCATCAGGTTGGTGAAGAAAAAGTTACCCTGCACAAGGCCACATTGACTCCTCGTAATCAGAAGGAATGGATGACGTTTCGGGTCGAGACCTTTCTTCAGAGTGATGTCAGGGGAGTGGGCGGGACAGAGATAGAATGTAGTTGGAGACAGTAAGACTGGTGGGAGAACTGGGAATGCGGAGGGGATGGAGAGAGAGAGGGAAAGCAACCATCGCTGATGCAAGCAATTTAATTCCAGATTTATTTAGGAACTGGAATTCATGTCCCACAGCTGTCATGGTGGGATTCAAACTCAAGTGCCTGTATCCATCCTCCAGGCATATGCAGTTGAGTAATTTAACCAAGATGCTACCCTACTGAATTTGGTCAGCAATTTAATGATCTATAATTCAGGAGGTACACTGTATCTCTTTGCCGCGAGCTGCTGCTGATTTGTGCACAAATAGTGCTGAGCACTGTTAATTCTGCTGCAATATCTTTGGGCAAATATAAACAAAAGCAAAGTTTAATAGGTAGCAATAGATTGCCTTAACCAGATCAACAATATAATTGTATATTAACCAGCAAATTCATTGGTGAAGAAACATATAAAATGATACAGTCATATCATATCATATCATATATATACAGCCGGAAACAGGCCTTTTCGGCCCTCCAAGTCCGTGCCGCCCAGCGATCCCCGCACATTAACACTATCCTACACCCACTAGGGACAATTTTTACATTTACCCAACCAATTAACCTACATACCTGTACGTCTTTGGAGTGTGGGAGGAAACCGAAGATCTCGGAGAAAACCCACGCAGGTCACGGGGAGAACGTACAAGTAAATACACTTCACCTTTGAAAGGTCACTTATTGGCTAGAAACTGTGCAGTGGAGAATAATTAATTCTGAAATTTAAATCCAAGTGAGATAACAGATAGATTATTCATAAAGAGAGGGAAGGAGAGAGAGAAAGTGGGAGAATGAGAGGAAGAGAAAGTGAGAGAGAGAGAGAGATTGGGAGAGAGAGGAAGAGAGAGAGAGAGAGAGAGGGGGAGAGAGAGCGAGAAAGAGAGCGAGAAAGAGAGCGAAAAAGAGAGCAAGAGAGAGCGAGAAAGAGAGCGAGAGAGAGCGAGAAAGAGTGAGAGAGAAAAAGAAAGAGAGCGAACTGGCCTCCACTGCCTTCTGAGGCAGAGAATTCCACACCTTCACCACTCTCTGACTGAAAAAGTTCTTCCTCATCTCCATTCTAAATGGCCTACCCCTTATTCTTAAACTGTGGCCCCTTGTTCTGGACTCCCCCAACATTGGGAACATGTTTCCTGCCTCTAATGTGTCCAATCCCCTAATTATCTTATATGTTTCAATAAGATCCCCCCTCATCCTTCTAAATTCCAGTGTATACAAGCCTAATTGCTCCAGCCTTTCAACATACGACAGTCCCGCCATTCCAGGAATCAACCTAGTGAACCTACGCTGCACGCCCTCAATAGCAAGAATATCCTTCCTCAAATTTGGAGACCAAAACTGCACACAGTACTCCAGGTGCGGTCTCACCAGGGCCCGGTACAACTGTAGAAGGACCTCTTTGCTCCTATATTCAACTCCTCTTGTTACGAAGGACAACATTCCATTGGCTTTCTTCACTGCCTGCTGTAACTGCATGCTTCCTTTCAGTGACTGATGCACTAGGACACCCAGATCTCGTTGAACATCCCCTCTTCCTAACTTGACACCATTCAGATAATAATCTGCCTTTCTATTCTTACTTCCAAAGTGAATAACCTCACACTTATCTACATTAAACTGCATCTGCCATGTATCCGCCCACTCACACAACCTGTCCAAGTCACCCTGCAGCCTTATTGCATCTTCCTCACAATTCACACTACCCCCCAGCTTAGTATCATCTGCAAATTTGCTAATGGTACTTTTAATCCCTTCATCTAAGTCATTAATGTATATCGTAAATAGCTGGGGTCCCAGCACCGAACCTTGCGGTACCCCACTGGTCACTGCCTGCCATTCCGAAAGGGACCCATTTATCCCCACTCTTTGCTTTCTGTCTGTCAACCAATTTTCTATCCATGTCAGTACCCTACCCCCAATACCATGTGCTCTAATTTTGCCCACTAATCTCCTATGTGGGACCTTGTCGAAGGCTTTCTGAAAGTCGACGTACACCACATCCACTGACTCTCCACTGTCAATTTTCCTAGTTAGATCCTCAAAAAATTCCAGTAGATTTGTCAAGCATGATTTCCCCTTCGTAAATCCATGCTGACTCGGAATGATCATGTTACTGCTATCCAAATGCTCAGCAATTTCGTCTTTTATAATTGACTCCAGCATCTTCCCCACCACTGATGTCAGACGAACTGGTCTATAATTACCCGTTTTCTCTCTCCCTCCTTTCTTAAAAAGTGGGATAACATTTGCTATCCTCCAATCCACAGGAACTGATCCTGAATCTATAGAACATTGAAAAATGATCTCCAATGCTTCCACTATTTCTAGAGCCACTTCCTTAAATACCCTGGGATGCAGACCATCAGGCCCTGGGGATTTATCAGCCTTCAGTCCCATCAGTCTACCCAAAACCATTTCCTGCCTAATGTGGATTTCCTTCAGTTCCTCCATCACCCTAGGTTCTCCGGCCCCTAGAACATTTGGGAGATTGTGTGTATCTTCCTCAGTAAAGATAGATCCGAAGTAACGGTTTAACTCGTCTGCCATTTCTTTGTTCCCCATAATAAATTCCCCTGCTTCTGTCTTCAAGGGACCCACATTTGCCTTGACTATTTTTTCCCTCTTCACGTACCTAAAAAAACATTTGCTATCCTCCTTTATATTATTGGCTAGTTTACCCTCGTACCTCATCTTTTCTCCCCGTATTGCCTTTTTAGTTAACTTTTGTTGCTCTTTAAAAGAGTCCCAATCCTCTGTCTTCCCACTTTTCTTTGCTATGTTATACTTCCTCTCCTTAATTTTTATGCTGTCCTTGACTTCCCTTGTCAGCCACAGGTGTCTCTTACTCCCCTTAGAGTCTTTCCGCCTCTTTGGGATAAATTGATCCTGCAACCTCTGCATTATTCCCAGGAATACCTGCCATTGCTGTTCTACCGTCTTCCCTGCTAGGGCCTCCTTCCAATCAATTTTGATTAGAGGGCCACCTCTAGTCCCCTTATCAGATCAGGATCATTACACAACACTAAATCCAGAATTGCCTTCTCCCTGGTAGGCTCCAGTACAAGCTGTTCTAAGAATCCATCTCGGAGGCACTCTACAAACTCTCTTTCCTGGGGTCCATTTCCAACCTGATTTTCCCAGTCTACCTGCATGTTGAAATCTCCCATAACCACCGTAGCATTACATTTGCGACACGCCAATTTTATCTCCTGATTCAACTTGCACCCTATGTCGAGGCTACTGTTTGGGGGCCTGTAGATAACTCCCATTAGGGTCTTTTTACCCTTACAATTCCTCATTTCTATCCATACTGATTCAACATCTCCTGATTCTATGTCATCCCTTGCAAGGGAATGAATATCATTCCTTACCAGCAGAGCAACCCCACCCCCTCTGCCCACCTGTCTGTCTTTTCTATACGTTGTGTACCCCGGGAAGGTCCCAGGGAAGGAAACGAGTTCATTACAAGGGCTCCAGGAAAGAATGAGTTCAGCCATATGTTCATGGAAGGAGATGTGAAAGATATTGAGGCAGTGCAGCATAGGTTCACAAGGTTAATCCCTGGGATGGAGGGACTGTCATATGAGGAAAGATTGGAAAGACTAGGCTTGTATTCACTGGAGTTTAGAAGGACAAGAGGGGATCTTATAGAGACGTATAAAATCATAAAAGGACTAGACAAGCTAGATGCAGGAAAAATGTTCCCAATGTTGGGTTGTCCAGAACCAGGGGACACAGTCTAAGAATAAAGAGGAGGCCATTTAAAACTGAGGTGAGAAGAAACTTTTTCACCCAGAGAGTTGTGAATTTGTGGAATTCTCTGCCACACAAGGCAGTGGAGGCAAATTCACTGGATTAATTTAAAAGAGAGTTAGATAGAGCTCTAGGGACTAGTGGAATCAAGGGATATGGGGAGAAGGCAGGCACAGGTTACTGATTGTAGATGATCAGCCATGATCACAATGAATGGCGGTGCTGGCTCGAAGGGCCAAATGGCCTCCTCCAGCACCTATTTTCTATGTTTCTATGTTTCTATATGCACGTGTTCATGACTGGCTTAGATAGAGGAAAGCTGTACCCAGTAGAAGATGGTTCAAGGACGAAAGGGATTTAAAACTGTGGTCATTTACAGTATCAATGATAACTTCCAAGGGGGAAATTGATAGGCACCTACTAATACAACTTGAAATGGAAAAAAGCTGGGGAACAGTCGTGCGGGAGCTGGTGTTGACTGTATAGATTGGATGAATTGTTTGTATCATATTTGGAGGAGTATTTTGTAGCTCAGACAGCATTTGAAAAGATATGCACCTATTAGACTGAGTGCTTTCAGCACAGATATATTGAAGGGCCTTACCACCACCACCATTTCCTTTCTAGGGGTTTTACTACCCCTAACCTACAATACACTGCCAGAATTGTCTAGACACAAAATGCTGGAGTGACTCAGTGGGACAGGCAGTATCTCTGGAGAGAAGGAAGGGGTGAAGTTTCGGGTTGAGACACTTCTTCAGATGTTTGCTGGATAACTGATTACCAGGATAAGTTCCGGTAGCCACCATCAGTCGCTATGTAATGGCTTATTCCTTTCATCTTTTGGTTTGAATCATAACCAACAACATCACCACACTCACACTCTCATTCATTTCACTAAACGGCATGGGAACGGGTCCTTTGGTTCACTGAGTCCACACCAACTACAAAGCACCCTGCATACGCTAATCTTATTTTTACCCTCTCCACATATCCATCAACTGCTCAGATTCTAATCACACACACACACACACACACGCACAAACGCACGCACAAACGCGCGCGCACACACACACACACGCACATACGCGCGCACACACACACACAAACACAGGGAGAAATTTTTGAGTGGCCAATTGACCAACTAATGCACATATTTTCAAATTCAGGAGGAAACTGGAGTACCCAGAGGAAACCCACAAGGTCACAGGGAGAATGTACAGACTCCACACAGACAGGATTGAACCCGGGTTACTGGACTTGTAAGGCAGCAGCTTTACCAGCCACAGATTCAGATTCTATGAAAGAAAATACTACAACAAATTCCTTCCATTGGATAATATATTCCATCTTTAAAGTGCGTTATACAATATAAATTGAAATGGTTCCAACATCATTCCTCCTGGTTTGGACATCATGAAATGAGGAAAGTGTAAAAATTACCAAGTCTAATATACGATGGTTTCATTTGGAACTCATTTTTTTTAAAGAAAACATTGCAAATGTGAAGTGCTTTAAATTGATTTCCCATTAATTCTACCGTACTGGTGCTGAAAAATCAATATTAAAACTGCCAAATTGTTTCCCAAACCTATATTTTGGTGTTTATTGACATTATTTGAGGAAGGACATTCTTGCTACTGAGGGAGTGCAGCGTAGGTTCAAGAGGTTAATTCCCGGGATGGCGGGACTGTCATATGATGAAAGAATGGAGCGACTGGGTTTGTATTCACTGGAATGAGAGGGGATCTTATAGAAATATATAAAATTATTAATGAATTGGACTAGATGTAGGAAACATGTTCCCGATGTTGGGGAAGTCCAGAACCAGGGGCCACAGTTTAAGAATAAGGGGTAGGCCATTTAGAACTGAGATGAGAAAAAACTTTTTCACACAGAGTTGTGAATTTGTGGAATTCTCTGCCTCAGAAGGCAGTGGAGGCCGATTTACTGGATGCATTCAAAAGAGAGATACTCTTATGGGGAGAAGGCAGGAACGGGGTACTGATTGTGGATGATCAGCCATAATCACATTGAACGGTGGTGCTGGCTCGAGGGTCGAATGACTTACTCCTGCACCTATTGTCTATGTATCTATGTATTATTCTATATATATAATTTCATATAATAATAATAAATATAGTAATAAAATAATAAATATAAATAAGAGATCGGAAGAATTCAGATGACCAACGCACAATTTAATTATGGTCTTTTAAATTCATTTTCACCAAAGAGCTCACACATTCCTGACAGCACCGTGTACAACAGATTTCATCTCACATTGACTAATGAACTTGCGAGCAGAAGTAGACTTTGTGCTGTCGAACTGCAGAGTGTGAAAAATGATTTTTTTAAAGCATTTAACACATTATTTACTCATTCACTCACAACTCAGTGTGTTTAAACGCACAGTGGTCACACCCATGTTAACATTAACATAGACTTAAAAGATATTCTTACCCGAGAAAACTCCTGTTCACGCATTGAGGAGCGAAAGGAAAAAAGAAACAATCAGTTACAAGTCAGAAAGGAACAGATTAAAAAAGATTAAACATTGATTTCTTTCATTGTTCGTGAGGGAGTTCGTTACTTTTGGGATTGGGTGATAATTTGGCTGGGAACACTGGGCTTTTCATTTGAGTTTGAACACAACGCAAGGTGATGGGGAAAACAACTTTGTGTCCTTCACCCGAGATTCACTGGGATTGTGGAGGATTGACCTCAGAATATGCAAGAGTGCTACTCAAAATTCAGCTCCTCGTTGTAAACAATTCCCAGAAAGACCCAAGGTCGGCTGGTTGTGACAATAAGGCAGCACTAGCTCATATAACCTTCAGCTGTCTGAGCCTCAGCACCAGAACAGTTCACACCACAGCCACACTGCCCATTCCTCAGTTTGATCATCTGAGGGATTTTTCACAAAGAACATTCAAACCATTCATTTGATTGAGGGAAATATTTCTGTTTTTAAATATGTCAAGGATCGTTGAATCATTTTGCACAGATGGAAGCCATTCAGCCCATTGAGTGAACGCAGGAACAATCTCATCAGTGCCATTCCCTGGTTCCATCCTCTTCACCCTGCAGACCATTCTCTCGAGTACCTTCCCAATTCTCTTTTGAAGGCAATAGTTGATACCACTAGTGAACACAAGATCCAAACTTGACTGAGTAAAACGTTTTTTTTAATCCACATTTCCTTGGTATGTTTTGATTGCAAAGCAACATCTAACCTACTTGCAGCATGAAAAGAGATGATATTCCTTGGAAATTAAGTATTTAGAGGGTAGAAACGAGGAACTGCAGTGGCTGGTTTACACAAAAGGATATAAAAGTGCTGGAGTAACTCAGTGGGTCAGGCAGCATCTCTGGAGAATATGGATAAGTGACGTATGGATAACTTCTACTGGGTTTTTAACTTATTGAACTTCTTTTTTAAAATTTGTTTATTATATTAACTATTGAGTATCGAATTTACAAAGTTGTTGTGCTGCTGCTGCTGCAGGTAAGAATTTCATTGTTCCATTTCAGGATATATGCCAATAAAACACTCTTGGCTCTCTTGACTCTTCAAATACTGAACACATGCCCCCAATCACAAGTTGTATGTTCACGCATGAAAACTGCGGGCAGATGGATTTCCCCAAATCCAACTTCTAGCCAGGACTAGGACAGTATGGAGGCTGATTGTCATGCTCTTTCGAATTAAGTAGCCCTTGATTTCTCCCCATCACTTTGAAGAATGGTCGCTCAGCAGAACAACTAGGAAACCTTGTCTTTAGACACACATTCCAAATTATTCAAAACTCAGGATAAAGAGGAACAAAATGACAGAGTGATGACACAGTTCATTTAGCTTGAACAATGTCAAAGCAATAATCGTTCCCCCAAAACAACAGCTCTTAGCTGCACAGGCAGAATACAATAATTTGGACAAAGCTGGAGGAATCGTACGTTCGATTCATTAAGGCACAACACAATAAAACTGTTTCAATAAAAACTGCGAGTTGCTTATAATGAAGAAATTCATAACAATATTGCCAAGCAGAGCAATTTATTTATGAGATGCATGTGATGGTGCCGGGATATTTGCAAAGAGCCTCTGGAGGCACAAATAAATTGTGTGTGAATATACTTTCATAATTGAGGAATTGAATTTTTATATTAAACAATCTCATAACACTGGATCGCTGTTTATCCAGAAGCTGCCTATTGCCTCCCGCTCTGTAAAACTGTCAGCAAATGGAGCCTCGGAGTGGTTCCTCGTCGACTCCACGTTTTAGCTCAAACTGAGCACACAAGGTCATATTTCCAAAGCAAATGACCATCTTAAAATTATTACTTTGACTTGTGCTTCATCGACCCTGCAGAAGGAGATGCATATTTCATTCAAATCTTCAGCATTTCTTTATTTCTCGCAAGCCGTAAACCATGGCTGCAATTGGTTAGCTATTATATGTGTCTGCATTAAGATTTTTTACCAATCTTAGCTGATGGCACTGAGCGTGGTGCTAATTTTCTACATGGGGCTTGTGTTACTCTGACTTGTTGACGGATGATGGCTTGTCAAGTCATACAGCACAGAAACAAGCCCTTTGGCCCACCGAGTCCATGCTGAACGACACTAATCCCAATTACCAACACTTGGATTGGAGCCTTCTTTGTCTTGGAGATTCAAGTGCTGGCTTGGATGTTTCTTAAGGGTTGTTAGGGTACCTGCCTCCACCATTCACTCAGGCAGTGTGTTCCAGATTCCGATCTGTGTTCCACTACATGGTCAAAGGAAGGCAAATAGCTGCAGGGAGGGAGTCAGGGAAGAGGGGTAACCAGCTGCACAAGGCTCGGTAGAAATAGTTACAGCGGCACGGTAGCGCAGCGGTAGAGTTGCTGCTTTACAGCGAATGCAGCGCCGGAGACTCAGGTTCGATCCTGACTACGGGTGCTGCACTGTAAAGAGTTTGTACGTTCTCCCCGTGACCTGCGTGGGTTTTCTCCGAGATCTTCGGTTTCCTCCCACACTCCAAAGACGTACAGGTATGTAGGTTAATTGACTGGGTAAATGTAAAAAATTGTCCCTAGTGGGTGTAGGATAGTGTTAATGTGCGGGGATCGCTGGGCGGCGCGGACTTGGTGGGCCGAAAAGGCCTGTTTCCGCGCTGTATATATATGATATGATATGATATGATATTTACTCAGTTTTCTACTGTACCTCAGATCAACCTCAGTGGGAATTAAGTCTTGACACATGCCAGAAAAATTCCCAGGTTCACCGTCAACACAGATGAACCTTTTGATGAAGTCAGATGCACATGTAGGATGAAGTGCAGGTACGATGAAAAACTTGATTACAGGAGGATCACGGCCAAATAGATTCACACAAGACTTAAATTATACAAGACAGTAAAAAAGATTGTGCAAATAACAAAACATGAGTGCAAAAACACAACGAGTAACTAGTCCATGGTAGTGCAAAAGGTGGTCTGTAGATTTTAGTTAGTTTAAGTTTAGAGATCCAGCATGGAAAAAGGCCTTTCAACTGGCTAAGTCAACACTGACCATCGATCTCCCATTCACACCAGTTCTATATTAGTGTAAGAAAATAACTGCAGATGCTGGTACAAATCGAAGGTATTTATTCACAAAATGCTGGAGTAACTCAGCAGGTCAGGCAGCATCTCAGGAGAGAAGGAATGGGCGACGTTTTGGGTCGAGACCACTTTTGCATCCGCTCCCTGCACACTAGGGGCAATTTACAATGACCAGTTAACCTACAAACCTGAATGTCCTAGAGCATTTGAAGGTTGACAAATCTCCCAGGACTGATCAGATATCCCCAAGGGCACCGTGGGAAGCTAGGGAAGAAATTGCACGTGTCCTGGCTGAGATACACGAGTTATCTTAAGATGCGGGCGAGGTGCCGCAAGACTGTTGTGCCTCTATTGAAGAAAGAAACCTGGGAATTATAGGCCGGTGAGCCTAATGTCTGTGGTCAGAAAGTTACCAGAGAGTATTCTGAGCGGTAAGATAAGATATACATGCATTTAGGAGATTTAATGGAGGTGCTGATGTACCATTTTGACAGCATGAGCTGGGAACAGCTGAGGGTGGGGGGGGGGGGGGGGGGTGGGGGGTGTATAAGGGAACACAATTTTAAGACTTGCGAGAACCAAAGAAATGCTGAAGTTTTGAATAAAATATGCATCTCCTTCTGCAGGCTCGTGGAAGCACACATTAAAGTGATCATTTTCAGGTGGCCTTTTGGTTTGCAAATCTGACCTTGTGCGCTTAGCTTCAGCTAAAATGTGATGTCGATGAGGAACTACACCGAGGGTGTAAGGACATAGTAAGGGTGACAGACTGGAAGTAACTGACTACTTCCAGAGACCCTCAGGTGAGATGTAACTGACCATTCCAAAGGGCCTCATCACACCAGGAGTGACCGATTACTCCAGGGAACGTCAGACCAGGAACAATTGACCACTCCTCAGGCCAGGCAGAGATCCTCAGACTGCAAGTAGTTCACCACTCCAGGAACCCTGAGACAAGAGCAAGTGACAATCCCAGGTACCTTCAGATTGAGAGGAAGTGACCACCACAGAAACCCTTAAACCAGGAGAGACTGGTCAGCCTGGAGGGTCCCGGGCCCCTCGGACCAGAAGCAAGTGACCATGCCAGAGACCCTCAGACCAGGAGTACCCCTAGGGACCACCACTGGATTCCAGCACTAGCTGTGCACCTGACACAATTTGTTCAAGAGACTTGAATTCACTGGGGAGTAATCTGCACCCAAGTGACATCTTCCTCCACTTCAGCTAAAGAATTTCCACTGAGATTAATTTTTTTAGTTCATTGCAAAGTAAAGATCAACATTTTGTCCAAAAAAAAGGCAAAAAATATTTTGCAGCCTGGCAAAAACAGATTAAACCTGGATAATTCAATCTCATCTGTATGATGCAGGCACTATTAATAGTGAGCCGAGAGCTCACAAGGAATACAACACAGGTAAATGTAAAGGAGGACCCGGCGTGTGGGGACCGCCGTGGGGGAGGGGGAAGAACAATGGTGACCCGGCGTGTGTGGACCGCCGTGGGGGAGGGGGAAGAACAATGGGGACCCAGCGTGGGGGGACCGCAGTGGGGTAGGGGGAAGAACAATGGGGACCCGGCGTGTGTGGACCGCCGTGGGGGAGGGGGAAGAACAATGGGGACCCCGCGTGTGTGGACCGCCGTGGGGGAGGGAGAGGGGAGAAGAACAGAAACATAGAAAATAGGTGCAGGAATAGGCCATTCAGCCCTTTGAGCCAGCACCGCCAATTCAATGTGATCACGGCTGATCATCCAAATTCAGTACCCTCTTCCTGCTTTCTCCCCATATCCCTTAACTCCCTTAGGCCTAAGAGATATGTCTAACTCTCTCTTGATTACACCGAGGTAGACCTGAACAAAGGTAGACCTGGCGCGGGATACTTGTAACGTTATTTAATTGCTCTTTATGTGGTGACTATTTGCATACCATGGGCATGCAAGCAAATAATTTCACTGTGACTTGTCATATGCGACAATAAAGTATTCATTCATCATTCACAGGTAAATTTAGAGTCCATGGGGTGGGGGTGGGGGGGGGGTGGGGGGGTGGGGGGGTGGGGGGGGGAGGTGGGGGTGCAACACCGACAGCTGAATACTGCAAAGACCTGATGTTACTCACGTGAAGGCAAAGGCCACGAGAGCTCCGCTGACAACAATGAAGTCCAGAATGTTCCAAAGATCTCGAAAGTAAGAGCCAGGATGTAGTATCAGACCTAAATTAATCATCTTGTGAAAGGGAGTAAGGTAAAGAAAAAATAATTTTGCAAGTGGGAAAAACATAGCAATTAATTTTGACGGACTCCCGTGCTGCTGGAGTTTAAAAGTGTCAGGAGGAACTGCAGATGTTGGTTTAAACTGAAGACAGAAATAAAAAGCTGGAGTAACTCAGTATTAAAGACTTTGGCATAAAAACTGCACATGTCAAGTATTGATCAGCGCACTGGCTCCTGTGATCTCAGGGACACAGGTAGCTTGAGCCAACCTGATGGCAGGCCTCTTTATTGGGGTTTGCAGAGATTTGGGTGGGGGGGGGGGGGGGACGGTTTGGAAGTGAGGATCTTTAATAATTCTCAAAGGGGTGCCAAATGTGTGAAGGGGAGGTGTACTTTGCAGGCACTGGGGCGTGTTCCCAAGTTGGAATTAAATATTCAGAATGGAGGACATCCAGCGTTTTCATTACTATGTAATCTTCCATGAGGATTCATGAATTCCATTACAATCGTTCCACTCTTTTAAATGTCTATTCTAGGTCTATGTTTATATCCTGCACTCTGTTTCCTTTCTCTTTGCACTGGTTGTTTCGTTTACAGATACAGTGCGGAAATAGGCCCCTCGGCCCACCGAGTCTGCGCCGACCAGCGATCCCCGCATATTAACATTATCCTACCTACACACACTAGGGACAATTTTTACCGAGCCAATTTACCTACATACCTGTGCATCTTTGGAGTGCGGGAGGAAACCGGAGATCTCGGAGAAAACCCACGCGGTCACGGGGAGAACGTACAAACTCCGTACAGACAGCGCCCGTAGTCGGGATCGAACCCGGGCCTGCCGTGCTGCAAGCGCTGTAAGGCAGCAACTCTACCGCTGCGCCACTGTGCCGCCCTAAAGCTGTTGTACTCATGTACGGTTTTTTGATTGTCATCATGTATGGATACTTTCTTTTAACTCAGCTAACATGTAAAACAAAGTTTGACACTGTGCCTTGGTGCATGTAACAATATACCAACACTATTACCAGTGACACTGGATCTGTGGGCCAATCCGTTAGTTCTACACTTCTAGAAAATTATCACCGAAGATCTGTGAGGCTTCACCCCAAGAGATGAAGTTGATTCTTAGGTTCAACAGCAACCTTTTTAACATCCTTCAGCTTCTTCAGCACTTTAAAATTCCCAAATGATCGGAAACTGAAGGACACAAAAGGAATTTTTGAAGGACTGTTTATAAAGTTAAAGAATGAGTACTTTTGGTTTTTGAGGAATTAACAGCACATGCTTAGGAATCAATCTTTTGAAATTCATTCCTTTTTCACAAAAAAATAAACACATTTACAGTTTATTTTAATTTACTTGCCCCAGATGCACAAGTCAACTGGGGCATAGGGCTCATTTGACATAAAACTCCAGAGCTCCAAGCTCAATGTGATTGGCCTTATTAATCACAGGATTTATTGATTGCAAAATGTTTATTTCAGTAAATGAGCCAAAGAGTAATTAACTACATGCTTTCGCTCTCTTTTAAATAATAATTGTGCAGTGAATTTATGAAAAACTCATGGGAATGTTTACCTTAATCACCATTTCGAAGGTGAAGACCCCAGTGAACACATAGTCCAGGTACTTGAGAACCTAAACAGAAAATATTTTTTAATTTCAGTCTGAGTTTGCAATGGACGCGTGCTTTCAAAGTCTCAATCGCTCTGTGCTTTATTTAATTACTTGCAGCTCTGCGGTAGTGATTGAAATGGTGTGTTCGTGGAAGTTGGGAATAGTACACAGGGGATTACAGAATAATGCTGGGGCAAAAAGGATGAAACAGGAGAAATATCAACAGCTGGAGAGTGAGGCTGTGAATTACCTCATTCCATTGGGGTGGTCTCTTCAGAAAAGGGAATAAAACCTGGAGGAGGGGGCTTCAAGTAATGGCAAAAGGACAGGGAAACATACCTTTAGTTTAGGTGAGGTTTTTTTTAGTTTAGAGATACAGCGTGGAAACAGGCCCTTTGACCCGCTGTGTGCGCGCCGACTAGCGATCCCCGCGCACTAACACTATCCTACACACACTAGGGACAATTTACACTTATACCAAGCCAATTAACCTTCAAACCTGTACGTCTTTGGAGTGTGGGAGGAAACCGGAGATCCCGGGGAAATCCCACGCATGTCACAGGGCGATACAGGCAAGCACCCCGTCAGGAAAGAACCAGGGTCCCTGGCGCTGAAATGCAGCAACTCTACCGTGTCGCCACCGTGTCGCCACCACACCATACCTAATGAACTAACACCTATGACTGCCGCCTGGTTACCCTAATAACAGACAGCATCATTTGTTACATTCTGAGAGCAATATTTTATTTCCGATCATAATGATCAGCCATGATCATATTGAATGGCGGTGCAGGCTCGAAGGGCCGAATGGCCTACTCCTGCACCTATTTTCTATGTTTCTATGTTTCTATCAAACCACCTGTAAAATATGGCAGGTGTAACTTGCCATTATGGTTGCACTATTGGACAGCCCTGCTGGTTTGATCTCCTTGAGGGAGGCGTTTATGATATGAAATGCCCATTTGTGACTGTCGAAATTTAGCTTCATTCAAGGCATTAAAATAAAATACATTCGGGAATAATCCCATCACAAATTTCACCTTGTCCGGGGACCATCCCCTACACTCATGCAGCCTTCCCTCTTATTTAATTTTCTCTGGAGGTTTACAGTCACAAAATGTCATGCATTAGACAGAGCACTCCGAACCTCGGCTGCAATCAAGCAAAATACCCAGCTAATTACAGCATTATAACAATTAACGTTATTTAAATCACTCAGTCACCAGCCTGTAAGTGCCATTTCTCTCCCCCACCAGGATTTGAAGCTATCTGCTTCACACAGCATTTGATAATCTAATGCCCATTTGCACCTCTGGAATGTTCAATCACTTTCTTAATCAACTATTCAGGTGGCTTTTATTAAAGCAGTTAATTATCACAACACTGCCGTTCTCGACTAAATTAATTCCACACATTTATTACTCAGAGAAAAAAAAATCGCTGCCTCAGACTGCCGTACACTGAAATCTATTAGAATTCTCCTATTTTGATTTGTCATAGAGTGATATGATTGTTTAACCATGGGGCGTATTGCAGGGAAATGTGGATCAAATTCCATTGTACGTAGGTGAGGTTTTTTTTTCTAAACGTCGTCTCATTACCCATTATGATATCTTTGAATTTTCAAGGATGCATTGGTTAGAACGGTAAAATATTAAATAAAACTGCAAGCAACAGGAGATACAAAGGAACAGCAGATGTTAGAATCTTATGTAAAACACAGAGTGCTGGAGAAACTCAGCAAGGTCAGACAGCATCTGTGGAAGAAGTAGATGGGCAACATTGCGGTTTGGGTCTGAAACATAGAAACATGGAAACATAGAAAATAGGTGGAGGAGGCCATTCGGCCCTTCGAGCCAGCACCGCCATTCATTGTAAGAAAATAACTGCAGATGCTGGTGCAAATCAAAGGTATTTATTCACAAAATGCTGGAGTAACTCAGCAGGTCAGGCAGCATCTCAGGAGAGAAGGAATGGGTGACGTTTCGGGTCGAGACCCTTCTTCATTGTGATCATGGCTGTTCATCCACAATCAGTAACCCGTGCTTGCCTTCTCCCCATATCCCTTGATTCCACTAGCTCCTAGAGCTTTATCTAACTCTCTCTTAAATCCATCCAGTGATTTGGCCTCCACTGCCCTCTGTGCCAGAGAATTCCACAAATTCACAACTCTCTGGGTGAAAAAGTTCCTTCTCACCTCAGTTTTAAATGGCCTCCCTTTTATTCTAAGACTGTGGCCCCTGGTTCTGGACTCCCCCAACATTGGGAACAGTTTTCCTGCATCTAGCTTGTCCAGTCCTTTTATAATTTTATATGTCTCTATAAGACTTAATAAAGACTATAAGAAGAAGTATCCCGACCCAAAATGTTGCCTATCCATTCATTCCATGGATACTGCCTGACCCACTGAGTTGTTCCACACTTTGCATTCCGTTTCCACTTTGGCTGCAATCAGCAACATGACAGGGATGTGCTGGCCGTGCCGATATCAGCTTAATGTTTCTGCTTCTTATAAAGCTTGCCTGCTTTGTGTAAACCTTCTAAAAGATTTGTTGCTGACGCCATAATTAAATTCAATTGCTTATTCGTTCCTGTGCTTTGAACAAATTGATATATATATATACACACTCAACTTTTATCACTAGAAAATAAATAGTTTTGTAAGGAGCACACATCCACCATGTGTAAGTGAAGCAGACTTTAAATCACTGAAAAGAATTTAAAAGACTGATATCCATCAGCCAGTCCCATAGTTAAAAACTGTTAAAAGTTAACGGGATTACTTTGAAGAGCCTTGGCCAGAGAATAGGGCATCGCAGAAGCTTGTCATGTTTATTACCAGTGTTGCAGGGAGTTTGGCTTATTTTGTGGGTCGGGATAGCATCTAACTCAAAGTTATGTTACTTGTGCTACAAGTGCCATAATCGTTTAGCAGGTTGGGCTGATTTCTGGCAAATTGCACCTTCCTTTGACTGGAAACACAGGTTTAACAATATTACCAAAGCCGACGAAGCAAATCCTCTCTCTGACCAAACCGTGTAACTCTTGTGCTTTGTGAGAAATCACTCCATGTTATTGGTTTAACTGATTTAACAATTTCCTGCGTCGACTAATTCAAATCCACTTGCCCCCACAGTACTTTGCACAAGTTTTACTCAGGAAAATCGATGCAACAATAGACAATAGACAATAGACAATAGGTGCAGGAGTAGGCCATTCAGCCATTCGAGCCAGCACCGCCATTCAATGCGATCATGGCTGATCACTCTCAATCAGTACCCCGTTCCTGCCTTCTCCCCATACCCCCTCACTCCGCTATCCTTAAGAGCTCTATCCAGCTCTCTCTTGAAAGCATCCAACGAACTGGCCTCCACTGCCTTCTGAGGCAGAGAATTCCACACCTTCACCACTCTCTGACTGAAAAAGTTCTTCCTCATCTCCGTTCTAAATGGCCTACCCCTTATTCTTAAACTGTGGCCCCTTGTTCTGGACTCCCCCAACATTGGGAACATGTTTCCTGCCTCTAATGTGTCCAATCCCCTAATTATCTTATATGTTTCAATAAGATCCCCCCAATTGGTGATTTTTGAAACTTTGACCACTTCTTGACTAATTCTGGTGTACCCTGCGGATTTAATGGTAAAGTTCCTTCTGGTTACGGTAAGCTTTAAAGAGAGCATTTGCAGCTGCACTGGTTTTGCGGGCGCACTGGGATGACAGTTGTTGGTTGGGTGTCGTAGCCACTTACATTGTTACTGGGTGAGTCGGCCTGGACAGGGTCCTCTGCTGCCAGTGCGATGCTGCTCATTGTGATCACCAGCAGGATACACATCTCAAAGTAGCGCAGATTTACAACGTAGTGGCACGCTCTGCGAACACTAAAAACACAGGTGAATGTACCTTTACATCAAAATCGACTCTGGCAAGAAAGAGCAATATCAAAGGGTACAACCATAAGCAATTATTCTGAAGTTTTTGGGAACCGCATAAGGTTCTTAAATATCCCTATTCACAACCAGAGCAGAGCTGAACTACTATCTACCTCTTTGGTGACCCTCGGGCTATCCTTGATCGGGATTTACTGGCTTTACCTTGCAATAAATGTTATTCCCTTATCATGTACCTGTACACTGTAGATGGCTCGATTGCAATCATGTATTGTCTTTCCGCTGACTAGGTAGCACGCAACAAAAACTTTTAACTGTACCTCAGTACACATGACAATAAACAACACTTAACTCAACTAAGAACAGAAAATCTGTAGGACTTTCAGTAGGATTCGGGATCAGTACATTATTTCGGTACAATTCGCTAATTGGGGATGTGCTTCGGTACGGCAATACGACTGTTTGCAAGAAAATAATTTCACTGTGCATTTGCACGTGACAATAAATACACCATTAAACTATTGAACCATTTAAAAGTACAGCACCGGAGTAGGCCACTCAGCCCACAACCTCTGTGTTGAACATCCTGATTAGACAATAGACAATAGACAATGGGTGCAGGAGGAGGCTATTCGGCCCTTCGAGGCAGCACCACCATTCAATGTCATCATGGCTGATCATTCTCAATCAGTACCCCGTTCCTGCCTTCTCCCCATACCCCCTGACTCCGCTATCCTTAAGAGCTCTATCCATACCATACCATACCATACACATACAGCCGGAAACAGGCCTTTTCGGCCCACCAAGTCCGTGCCGCCCAGCGATCCCTGTACATTAACACTATCCTACACCCACTAGGGACAATTTTTACATTTACCCAGCCAATTAACCTACATACCTGTACGTCTTTGGAGTGTGGGAGGAAACCGAAGATCTCGGAGAAAACCCACGCAGGTCACGGGGAGAACGTACAAACTCCTTACAGTGCAGCACCCGTAGTCAGGATCGAACCTGAGTCTCCGGCGCTGCATTCGCTGTAAAGCAGCAACTCTACCGCTGCGCTACCGTGCCGCCAGCTCTCTCTTGAATGAAAAGATGGACAAAGTTGAAAGGAGATATGCAGGACAAGATTTTTATGCAGAGAATGGTGGATTCATCTACCTCTACTCCTTGCACACCCATGTGCCTATCTAAAAGCATCTTAAACATCACTATCATATCTGCCTCCACCACCAACACTAGCAGTGGGTTCCAGGCACCCACCATTCTCTGCATAAAAATCTTGTCCTGCACATCTCCTTTCAACTTTTCCCCTCACACCTTAAAGCTATGCCCTCTGGGCTTTAACATTTCCACCCTGGGGAAAAAGTCCTGACTGCCTATGCCTCTCATGATTTTATCATCTTCTATCTATTCTCCAATACTCAGGGAAAACAATCCAAGTTTGTCCATCTTTTCATTATAGCTTAATCCCAGGCTGCATCCTGGTAAACTTCTGCTTCGGCTCTAAAACCTCCATATCCTTCCCATAATGGGGCAACTAGAACAGCGCGCAATACTCTAAATGTGGCATAACCAAATGTTTCATAAAAGTGCAACATAACTTAGTGATATAGTCACACAGTCGTACAGCATGGAAACAGGCTCTCCGGCCTAACTTGCCCATGCTGAACAAGATATCCAATCTCCACTAGTCCCACCTGCCTGCGTTTGGCCCATGGCGCCCAAAACCTATCCTATCTATGTCCCTGTCTAAAGATATTTTAAATGTTGTTATTGAACTTACCTCAACTACCAGCTCGTTTCATATGCCCACTGCCTTCTATGTGAAAAAGTTGTCCAGGTTCCTATTAAATCTTTTCCCTCTCACCTCCATTTCTTGATTCCCCTACTCTGGTTAATGACTCTGTCCCCTCATGGTCTTATCCATCTCTATAAGACTGGCCTTCAGCCTCCTGCACTCCAAGGCATAAAGTCCCAGCCTTCCCAGCTGCTTCCAATAGCTCAGGCCATCGTCCTGGCAACATCCTCGTAAATCTTCTCTGCACTCTTTCCAGGTTAACAACATCCTTCCTACAGCAGGGTGACCAGAAATGAACGCAATACTCCATATGGGCCCTCACCAACATTTTATACACTTGTAACATAACATCCCAACTTCTAAACTCAATACCCTGGCTGATGAAGGCCAATGTATCGAAAGGCTTCCTGACCACCCTATATGCTGGAGATGACACTTTCAAGGAACTATGTATACCTACAGTAGCTCTTCCACTATGCCATCGTGCCACCCAATGTTCACTAACCGTAGAGCAGAGACATGCCTAACCTACCTGCACAAGGTCAGGGCACAGAATACCAGCTTGCTCACCATTACCATAACTTTATAATCCTACACACTGATTTCCGATTGCCTTCCTGCCCCTGGCCCATGCGTCAGAATGCAGAAACACATTCCCATTGAAGGTCATGCTACTGAAGCCATGAATCTCAAATCAATTCTGCCAGGCATGTCAAATTATAATGGAAAGCAACATCTCAGTGTTACTACTTATACAATCATTAGTTATAGCGAGACTGGCAATTCACAATAAGATGCCGTTGCTACTGTAGAAACTTCACCTCAAGATGGTGAATGAAACAAGGAATCACCAAAGACCAACGTTCTCAACCAAAATCATGAGGGGCATAGACAAGGTGAATGGTCAGAGTGTTTTTTCCAGGGTAGGGGTGTCAGAAACTATTAGTTATCAGTTTAGTTTATTGTCATGTGTACCGAGGTACAGTGAAAAGGTTTTTGTTGTGTGCTAACCAGTCAGCGGAAAACCGCAACATGATTACAATCAAGCCATTCACAGTGTATGGTACATGATAAGGGAATAACGTTAGTGCAAGGTAAAGCCAGTAAAGTCTGATCAAAGATACTCCATGGGTCAGCAATGAGGCAGACAGGAGTTCAGGACTGCTCTACTTGTGGGTATACATTGAAAATGAGAGGGAGAGGTTAGTGAGAGGGAGGACCCGGATAAACCTACCACACAGAGGGTGCTACGTATGTGGAACGAGTTACAGCAGAGGTGGGAAAGGTGGGCATTTACTGCCTGTGCCACGCGATAGTGAGAATAGGAATGGAGTGAGGTGGAGGATAAATACGTGGCTGAGGAACTGGTGCAGGGAGCAGGGTTTCAAGTTTCTGGATCATTGGGACCTCTTCTGGGGGAAGTATGACCTGTACAAAAAGGACGGGTTGCATCTGAACCCGAGGGGAACCAATATCCTGGCGGGGAGATTTGCTAAAATAACTGCGGAGACTTTAAACTAGTACGGTTGGGGGGAGGGACTCAAACACAGATAGCTAATAGGCAGTGTGTGAGGCAGGAGGCAGAAAAGGGAAACACTCAGACGCAATATGTAGGAGAGAAAGAAGGGAAAAGAAATAAACTGAGAATAAGAAATGATGGGTCCCTTAAATGTGTATATTTTAATGCTAGGAGCATTGTAAGAAAGGTGGATGAGCTTAGAGCCTGGATTGACATCTGGAAGTATGATGTTGTGGCGATCAGTGAAACATGGTTGCAGGAGGGTTGCGATTGGCAATTAAATATTCCAGGATTTCATTGTTTCAGATGTGATAGAATCGGAGGGGCAAGAGGTGGGGGTGTTGCATTGCTTGTCAGGGAGGATATCACAGCAGTGCTTTGGCAGGACAGACTAGAAGGCTCGATTAAGGAGGCTGTTTGGGTGGAACTCAGAAATGAGAAAGGTTTAGCAACACTTATAGGGGTGTATAATAGACCGCCAAATAGGGAACGAGAATTGGAAGAGCAAATATGTAAGGAGATAGCAGATATTAGTAGTAAGCACAGAGTGGTGATTGTGGGTGATTTCAATTTTCCGTATATAGACTGGGAATCACATTCTGTTAAAGGGCTGGATGGTTTGGAGTTTGTAAAATGTGTGCAGGATAGTTTTTTGCAGCAATACGTAGAGGTGCCTACCAGAGAAGGGGCAGTGTTGGACCTCCTGTTAGGAAATGAGATGGGTCAGGTGACGGAGGTATGTGTTGAGGAGCACTTTGGGTCTAGTGATCATAATGCCATTAGTTTCAATATCATTATGGAGAAGGTCAAATCTGGACCAAGGGTTGAGATTTTGGATTGGAGAAAGGCTAATTTTGAGGAGATGAGAAAGGATTTAGAAGGAGTGAAATGGAAATTGTTGTTTTATGAAAAGGATATAATAGAGAAATGGAGGATATTTAAAGGTGAAATTTTGAGAGTACAGAGTCTTTATGTCCCGGTTCGGTGGAAAGGAAAGAATAATAATTTGAAAGAGCCGTGGTTTTCCAGGGAAATTGGACACTTGGTTCGGAAAAAGAGGGAGATATACAATAAATATAAGCGGCAGGGAGTAGATGAGGTTCTTGAGGAATATAAAGAATGTAAAAGGAATCTTAAAAAGGAAATTAGAAAAGCGAAAAAAAGATATGAGGCTGCTTTGGCAAGTAATGTAAAAGTAAACCCCAAGGGGTTCTACAGATATGTCAATAGCAAAAGGATAGTGAGGGATAAAATTGGTCCATTAGAGAGTCAGAGTGGACAGCTATGTGCTGAGCCGGAAGAAATGGGGGAGATATTAAACAATTTCTTTTCTTCGGTATTTACCGAGGAGAAGGATATTGAATTATGTGAGGTAAGCGAAACAAGTAGAGTAGTGATGGAAATTAGGAGGATTAAAGAAGAGGAGGTACGGACACTTTTGAAGAATATAAAAGTGGATACGTCTCCAGGTCCTGATAGGATATTCCCTAGGACATTGAGGGAAGTTAGTGCAGAAATAGCAGGGGCTATGACGGAAATATTTCAAACGTCATTAGAAACAGGGATGGTGCCGGAAGATTGGCGCATTGCGCATGTTGTGCCTTTGTTTAAAAAAGGTTCTAAAAGTAAACCTAGCAATTATAGACCTATTAGTTTGACGTCTGTGGTGGGAAAATTAATGGAAAAGATACTTAGGGACAATATATATAATTATTTGGATAATCAAGGCCTGATTAGAAACAGTCAACATGGATTTGTGCCTGGAAGGTCATGTTTGACTAATCTTCTTGAATTTTTTGAAGAGGTTACCAGGGAAATTGATAAGGGCAAGGCTGTGGATGTTGTCTATATGGACTTCAGTAAGGCATTTGACAAGGTTCCACATGGAAGGTTGATTAAGAAGGTTAAATCGTTGGGTATTAATAGTGAGGTTGCAAGATGGATTCAACAATGGCTGAATGGGAGATACCAGAGGGTAACGGTTGACAATTGTATGTCAGGTTGGAGGCCAGTGTCTAGTGGAGTGCCCCAAGGATCTGTGTTGGGTCCACTGTTGTTTGTCATTTACATTAATGATCTGGATGATGGTGTGGCAAATTGGATTAGTAAATATGCAGATGATACTAAGATAGGTGGAGTAGTTGATAGTGAGGTAGATTTTCAAAGTCTACAGAGAGACTTGGGCCTTTTGGAAGGGTGGGCTGAAAGATGGCAGATGGAGTTTAATGCTGATAAGTGTGAGGTGCTGCATTTTGGTAGGACAAATCAAAATAGGACGTACAGGATAAATGGTAGGGAATTGAGGAATGCAGTGGAACAGAGGGATCTGGGAATAACTGTGCATTGTTCCCTGAAGGTGGAATCTCATGTGGATAGGGTGGTGAAGAAGGCGTTTGGTATGCTTGCCTTTATAAATCAGAGCATCGAGTATAGAAGTTGGGATGTAATGTTGAAATTGTACAGGGCATTGGTGAGGCCGAATCTGGAGTATGGTGTGCAGTTCTGGTCGCCAAATTATAGGAAGGATGTCGACAAAATGGAGAGGGTACAGAGGAGATTTACTAGAATGTTGCCTGGGTTTCAGCACTTAGGCTACAGAGAGAGGTTGAACAGGTTGGGTCTTTATTCTTTGGAGCGTAGAAGGTTGAGGGGGGACTTGATAGAGGTTTTTAAAATTTTGAGAGGGACGGATAGAGTTGACGTGGGTAGGCTTTTCCCTTTGAGAGTGGGGAAGATTCCAACAAGGGGACATAGCTTCAGAATTGAGGGACAAAGGTTTAGGGGTAACATGAGGGGGAACTTCTTTACTCAGAGGGTTGTGGCTGTATGGAATGGGCTTCCGGTGGAAGTGGTGGAGGCTGGCTCGATTTTATTATTTAAGAGTAAATTGGATAGGTATATGGATAGGAGGGGATTGGAGGGTTATGGTCTGAGTGCAGGTAGATGAGACTAGGTCAGGGAGAATGGTCGGCGTGGACTGGTAGGGCCGGACAGGCCTGTTTCCATGCTGTAGTTGTTATATGTTTGTTATATGTTATTACAATTCTGAAAAGGCATTTAGACAGGTACAATAGAAGAGGTTTAGAGGGATATGAAGCAGGCGCAGGTAAATGTGACTCACTCAGGTGGGCATCTTGGTTGGCATGGATGAGTTCTTTACACACCGTCTAACTTCATTGCTGTCTTGCAATCCTAGCCCGCACTAATCAGTTCATTAAGAAGAGTGCCCCGGCCAACCTGCATTGGTCCAGTTAGTTAATAGGGGACACAGCTGAGTGTTGGCTATGAAGGTGCAGCTGCAAATCAAACTGTTGCCGCAGTCGGCCAAGTCTGGTGTGCTGGCGGTGAAGGGGGGAGAGCCGCATGGCATAGGGGAACCAACAAATTGCTCAGGATTTGCAAAGGACGCAGCAGACCGAGTGGGAGGACCAATGGGCCAATCACAGTGCAACTGATCATTCATTTCTGTCAGGTCATATATATGTTCGAATGTAGAAACAGAATAGCATCGTGTTGACTGAAACTAAACAACAGGGAATTATCCTGAAACATTGCCTTTGTTGCTTCAAGCAGTCATAACTTTGTACTGTCGTGACAACCTAAACTGGATTTGCTCAGAACCCCTTTTTGAGAAACAGTAACGACTCTCCTTTGATTTCTAGTGACTGTCCTTTGAATGACTACATCTACTACCTCAATCCATTCCAGGAATCTATCCAATAATCTTACGGAAACAGTAACACCATCTGCCTCAGTGATGTACCACAACTTCATTAAGCTATGGGTGAAAAATCGCACAATTAATTTCTTTACATTTGACATGTCCCAACACAATCTTTAGCCTTCAGTGATGAAAAGGCTCTTTTTGGAATGTTTACAATTCACAATTTGTCTTTGAGATTTTGTTGCCACTAACAGATGCTCTGTCATATGTTTCATTTAATCAATAGAAATTTCAAGTCATTTGTCACTAACAATCAGATGAAACTGGATGTTTCCTTAATACATTCAGTGCACACACTGCCAATCTATCATTTAGTTTACACTATAATTATGGAAGGATTTATTGTTCTCGTGTCTCCATGGGCAAGGCAGTACATGCTGGTTACTTCAGTTAGGGGCACATGAAAGGGGCAGTACCCAGAGAAAGGCCTCATCAGAGGTTTACTCCTGTTGCCTCCAAGTGCAACTCCATTAGACCATAAGATTATATATGGTCCATATATGGATAAGTCCATAGACCATCAGACATAGGGGCACAATTGGGTCAATCGTTCCATCAAGTCGACTCAACCAATTAATCGTGGCTGATCTATTTTTGCCTGTCAACCCCATTCTCCTGCCTTCTCCCTGTAACATAGAAAATAGATGCAGGAGTAGGCCATTCGGCCCTTCGTGCCTACACCGCCATTCAAGTCTGAAGAAGGGTCTCAACCCGAAACGTCACCCATTCCTTCTTTCTTGAGATGCTGCTGAGATGACCTACTGAGTTACTCCAGCATTTTGTGAATAAATACCGCCATTCAATATGATCATTGCTGATCATCGAAAATCAGTACCCCGATCCTGCTTTCTACCCATATCCCTTGATTGTGTTAGCCCTAAGAGGTATATTTTTTAGTATGTGTTAAATGTATGTTTTAGTGGTCTTTAGTTTATTTTATGTGGGGGGGGGGGTTGGGGGATTAAAAAAATATATCTTACCTCAACGGAGATGCGATTTTTTTTCCGTATCGTATCTCCGTCCGCACTGCGGCATAACATCAAGGAGCTGGCGGCCTCTGCTGGAGACCGACCGCGGGAGTGCCAACCGTGGGAGCCTGCAGGACTTAATATCGTGCTGGCGATCCCTATTGGGGATCGACCTCGGAGCTCCAACCGTGGGAGCCTGCAGACTTTAACATTGTGGAGCTCGCGGTCTCTGGTGAGAGACCGACTTCGGAAGCTCAAAGCTGTGGGAGCTTCGATCGCCCCGACTGCTGATGGTTCAACTGCGGGAGCTTCGATCGCCCCGACTGCTGATGGCTCAACTGCCCCGACCGCGGGAGAATAAGGAGGAAGAAGATTGGACTTTTTTGCCTTCCATCACAGTGAGGAATGCGGGGAATCCGCCGTGCTAGATTATGTAGTTGTGTGTCATGTTGCTTTTTTGTAGCATGGCTGTATGGTAATTCGAGTTTCACTGTACAGGTACCATAATTGGTACATGTGACAATAAACTGACCTAAACCTGAACCAATTGGCCTCCACTGCCTTCTGTAGCAGAGAATTCCACAGATTCACAACTCTCTGGGTGAAAAAGTTTTTCCTCATCTCAGTCCTAAATGGCCTACCCCATATTCTTAACCTGTGACCCCTAGTTTTGGACTACCCCAACATTGGGAACATTTTTTCAGCATCTAGCCTGTCCAATCCCTTAAGAATTTTATATTTCTATAAAATCCCCTCTCATCCTTCTAAATTCCAGTGAATATAAGCCCAGTCGATCCTCTCTTTCATCATATGTCAGTCCCGCCATCCCGGGAATTAAGTTGGTGAACCTACGCTGCACTCCCTCAATAGCAAGAATGTCCTTCCTCAAATTAGGAGACCAAAACTGCGCACAATACTCCAGGTGTGGTCCCACCAGGGCTCTGTACAACTGCAGTAGGACCTCCTTGCTCCTATATTCAAATCTTCTCGCTATGAAGACCAACATGCCATTTTGCTTTCTTCACTGCCTGCTGTACCTGCATGCTTACTTTCAGTTACTGATGTACAAGGACCCCCAGGTCTTGTTGCACCTCCCCTTTTCCTAACCGGACACCATTCAGATAATAATCTGCCTTCTTGTTCTTGCCACCAAAGTAGATAACCTCATATTTATCCACATTATACTGCATCCGCCATGAATCTGCCCACTCACCCAACCTGTCCAAGTCACCCTGCAGCTTCATAGCATCCTCCTCGCAGCTCACACTACCACCCAGCTTTGTGTCATCCGCAAATTTGGAGATGTTACATTTAATTCCCTTGTATAAATCATTAATATATATTGTAAATAACTGGGGTCCCAGCACTGAGCCTTGCGGCACCCCACTAGTCACTGCCTGCCATTCTGAAAAGGACTCATTAATTCCTACCCTTTGCTTCCTGTCTGCCAACCAGTTCTCTATCCATGTCAATACCCTACCACCAATACACTGTGCTCTAATTTTGCACACTAATCTCTTGTGTGGGACCTTGTCAAAGGCTTTTTGAAAGTCCAGATACACCACATCTCTCCCTTCACCATTCTACTTGTTACATCTTCAAAAAACCTTTTACACCTCACTGAAGGTACCACAAAATGCTGGAGTAACTCAGCAGGTCAGACAGCATCTAGGAGAGAGGGAATGGGTGACGTTACGGGTCGAGACGCTTCTTCAGACTGACACCTCACTAACCAACAACCTATCTATCCCCGCTTTAAAAATAGCCAATGTCTTGGCCTCCACAGCCATCTGTGGCTCCGAATTCCACAGATTCGCCACCTTCTGACTAAACATGATTTGTGGAAACATCTCCTTCATTATTAATATGTGGTAACACCAACACAACATTAATTTTGCCACAAATTATTCCTGAGGACTTGAGGCAATGTAAGGCAACGTTACACTCTTCAGGAGGATTAGGAACTCTAAGTGAAGTAAAGAAATGCATTTGCTGGAAACATCAAACAAAACAAAACTTAACAGAAACACTCAGCAATTCAGAAGAAAGTAACAGCGTTAACATCTCAGGTCGATGACCATTCATCAGAATTCTGAGCTCTAATGAATGCACATCGACCCGAAACAGTAACCTTGTTTTTCTTCCTGCAGATGCTGCCTAACTGCTGAGTATTTCTAGTATTTTCAGATTTTCTCGAGCAGATTTCATGATTTAATGAGCAAGAGAATGTGTAGAAGATGGATGTGTTGTGAGGTGGTCCCCCCCCCCCCACCCCCCCCCCCCCCCCCCCGCGATGGTCTGCCCTCGCCAGCAACATTACTCACGGGTTGGTTGGGCTGAAGATGAACATGGAACTGAAGGGCGGTATCTGACGCCTCCCATCCGGGACCAAATCATCGCCGTCCACCGCCTTCTTTTCCTCCGCTTTCGTCGTACTTTCCAAATCAACGCTGACGTTGTTGACTACAGAAAAAATACACAATGCGATTGTGAAGACTTTTAGATGCGCGAAACAACAAGTGAACACTGAAGAGTTTAGTCTGTGTGTGTGTATGTGTGTGTGTGTAATGGTGCAGATATACAAACTTACAGGAGGATTATGTGCAGCTGCATTAACGAAACATTTCTATGCAACGATTGCTGTCACAACATGAGATTACAGAGCTCTGAAACTCAAATAGAGGAATTTATTCTTAGTTATATTTCAAGAGCCTTTCGAGGTGAACCTTTTTGAACCTGGACGAAGTACACAGGGTGCTGCCCACCCAGTGGGAGCGTCAGGAACATGAGGGCTTTCCGTTGGCTCATCAATCAGCCAGACGTGCCACAAATGACAGCATACTCTCTATACAGAAAATATATTACCTAGCAAAGGAATAGAGAGTATTTATTTCACAAAATGCTGGAGTAACTCAGCAGGTCAGGCAGCATCTCAGGAGAGAAGGAATGGGCGACGCCTCGGGTCGAGACCCTTCTTCAGACCCGAAACGTCGCCCATTCCTTCTCTCCTAAGATGCTGCCTGACCTGCTGAGTTACTCCAGCATTTTGTGAATAAATACCTTTGATTTGTATCAGCTTCTGCAGTTATTTTCTTACACAAAGGAATAGAGAGGGTGAATGCCACAGAGCCTTTTACCCAGGGTAAGGGAATCAAAGACCAGAGGATATAAGTTTAAGGTGAGAGGGGAAAGATATAACACAAACCAGGGAGGCAACCTTTCTATGGGTGTATGGAATCATATCATATCATATATATACAGCCGGAAACAGGCCTTTTCGGCCCTCCAAGTCCGTGCCGCCCAGCGAACCCCGTACATTAACACTATCCTACACCCACTAGGGACAATTTTTACATTTACCCAGCCAATTAACCTACATACCTGTACGTCTTTGGAGTGTGGGAAGAGGTGCTAGAGGAGGTAGTTGGGCCAGGTCCTATAACAGTATAAAAGACTCTTGGACAGCTGCATGGCTAGGATAACTTTAAAGGGATATATGCCAAACTCGGGCCAATGGGACTAGCTTAGATGGGGCATCTGGGTCAGCCTAGGTGAGTTGGGCTGAATGGCCTGTTTCCATGCTCTAGGGCTCAATGACTCTAAGTCGGTGTCCTCTCTACTCCATAGGCAAAGCTGTCTCAACCCAAGGCCAAGAGTCTCCTTTCGCCTCCTTTCGCAAACCTGTGGAGATAAGAAATCCCTCCTTGAATGACTGCCCACAAAAAAATGGGATTGGTTTACTGTGTGGGGTCCGCAGTGTGTGCTCATTACATTCCACACAAGCTGTCATAATTGCACTCTTACGTCACTGACTGATTCAGGTCTGCACAAGGGCCAACAACAGTGGGAGTGTTTCTGTCAGCACTGAGCTGCTGAGATACTCATTCCTTGGATCCCCACTGGTGACACTGCTAGCTACACCTCATCCCTTTCTGCGCAGCTGTGACGATGACTGGTCACGGACTTCGTGGCCGGAGGCAAGGGATTGCCCATCAGTGAAGAGCCCGCTCCCACAGAGTCTTCATAGACACTATAATCCGACTGCTCTTCCCTGGTGAACACTGGCTTGTGTTCGAAGGGAATTTTTTTTTGCAGATCTTGGTTTAAATCGAAGGTAGACAACAAAATGCTGGAGTAACTCAGCGGGTCAGGCAGCATCTCGGGAGAGAAGGAATGGATGACGTTTTGGGGCGACGTTTTTCCCTTCTTCAGACGTCAGTGACCCCGACCGGCTGCGTTACTCCAGCATTTGGTGTCTACCTACTGGCCCGTGTTTCCCAGGCGGCCTTCATTGTGACATTCTCTGGAGGTCCTTCAAGCATGCACTCGAGCTGGGACTGCCCTTCCCAGGAATGTCAGGGCCATGTTGACTCCCGCCCACCGCAGTGCGGTCAGCCTCCGCGATCACTCACTTGGGAGCAGCGTTGTCTCCCCAGGGGGTGCCGTGACGGTAACCGGGATGTTGATGGTAACGGGGTGCTCAGCATCTCTCGTGGGCAGCGTCACCAGCTTGATGTTCTTCTGGTTGTCGGCATCCTCTGGTTGCTGGGGCAGGTGCTTCAGGCCACCCATGGGTGGCAGCGAGGTCGTGCCCAGCACCACACTGTCCGCTGGCGGCTGGACCTCCCTGTGAACAGATGATCACATTTACAAAGCTAAGCCTTTCCTGGCCAGATCTGCCTCCTCCCTCCCTTCCACCTGCAGTCTCCTACCTCTGGGGTTTGGAAGAATGAGGGGGGGGGGGGGGGGGAACCTCATTGAAACATACAGAATAGTGAAAGGCTTGGATAGAGTGGATGTGGAGAGGATGTTTCCACTAGTGGGAGAGTCTGGAACTAGGAGAAATTTCTTTAGCCAGAGGGTGGTGAATCTGTGGAATTCTTTGCCACAGAGGGCTGTGAAGGATATTTTTTTAAAGCAGAGATAGATTCTTGATTAGTACAGGTGTCAGAGGTTATTGGCAGAAGGCAGGAGAATGGGGTTGGGAGGGAGAGATAGATCGCCATGATTGAATGGCGGAGTAGACATTGGGCCGAATGGCCTAATTCTACTCCTATTCCTGATGACCTCCACACCTGGCCGGCCCAGGTGCAGAGGGCCAGTGGCCAGACTCACTAGCCCACACCCTTCAACCCTGCCCCCAAAACAACCCTGAAACCTGGGTCTGCAGAAACGGCAGGCTGAGATATACGAATCATCATTAGACACGGGTGAGGTGCCAGAAGACTGGAGCGTGGCTAATGTTGTGCCTCTATTTAAAAGGGCTGCAAGGAAAAGCTTGGGAACTACAGACCAGTGAGCTTAACATCTGTGGTAGGCATGATACTGGAGGGTATTCCAAGGGATAAGATGTATATGCACAAAAGGACACAGCGTGCTGGAGTAACTCGGCAGGTCAGGCAGCATCTCTGGAAAACATGGATAGGTGACGTATCTGGTCTCGACCCGAAATGGTACCTAACCCATTGGCCTCACCAAAGTCTTATAGAACTGGACCATGACTTCCTGACTCTTGTATTCAATGCCTCCAGCAATGAAGAAAGGCATACCATCGCCTTGTTTACCATCAATGTGCTGCCACCTTCAGCGAGCTATGAATGTGGATTCCAAGATCCCTCTGCACATCAATGCTGTTATGGGTCTTGCCATTAACTGCATTAACCTCCCAAAGTGCAACACATCACACCTGCCCAAATTAATCTCCACTCCTTGCAGATCACCTAATGTGTGGATGACCCTGAAATCAGAGCACGGAATAAACCCATCCACTGAAGGCTGGCGGCAGACTGAGTGTTTCAAATAGAGGATGCTAACATGCATGGGTATATTTGAAGATAAGGGCTTGGATGAAAAGAATAACACCTCAGAAAATACATGTGGTGGGCATTGGCCAGTGAACCGATGCTAGCAATGCTCATATTGCACACAAGCATTCAGTTTGCCATCTTCCAGATTCCATGCCCGTTTAATTCCTTCTAACTAAAATGTAATCACCAATGTTCTTGTTGAAGTGAGAAAAGTTGACAATGCTCCGATTTTAGACACCCAAGGTCACCATAAACCATCATGACTTTGGAAGCAGGGGCACCTGAGAGTCTGAGCTCTTTGCTGCATGTAATGGCAGGACTGCAATAACATTTTCCTACAGCGTGTCAGCCAAGTAGACTGAGGATAGGGCTGGATTACACTGTCTAATCTGTGACACCAGCAGGTCACTTCAAATGGCTGGCTGTCCTTTGAGCGAATGCCCGTGACATCAGGTTGCTTAAAGAAGGTGGCCGACTAATGAGTAGATCGAACTGTGACAAATGCTTGTTTTGAGAGGGTGTGCTGCGTCTGAACCCTTGACATCAATGGGACATCAACCGCATTGAGTGAATGGCGGCCTCATAATGGTCTGAATCCAGGCCCTGTGGAGGCAGTGGCTGGCTATTTGGTAACCAGGTTGGTAATTCTTGACTACACTGGGGTGCAAGGTCATTGGTAGTGGTGGGAAGTGACTATCTGTTGGACAACTAAGTTTGTGATACCAGGCCACACTGGGGAGATGCTGGCTTTGGGGTAACTATGCCAGTGATACCAGGCTGGATTCAGGCAACGGCTGCCTGTGGGATAAGCAGCTGTCTGGCGTTAGGCCATACATTAGGAGATGGACACAAACTGCTGGAGTAACTCAGCGGGACAGGCAGCATCTCTGGATAGAATGAATGGGTGACGTTTCGGGTCGAGACCCTTCTTCAGAAAAAGTCAGAAGGGTCTCGACCCGAAACATCACCCATTCCTTCTATAACAGAAATGCTGCCTGCCCCGCTGAAATACTCCAGCATTTTGTGTCTATCTTTGGTTTAAACCAGCATCTGCATTTCTTTCCTGCAACATACGTTAGGAGAGTAGGTTACAATCGGATATCCATAGTGAAAATCTTCAGACACCATCCTCTAGACGAAGGAATCTGGCTAGGGGGAAAAAACATGACCCTCGCAACACAGGAGAGATGATCAGCTGGAAGAAGGTGGCTGAAGAATTTCACATGGATATCCGATTCCAGTTACTGTGGAGAGAAGATAAAGTGTCCGGTCCCTGGGCATAGCACAACTCTGTCCCAATATGATGGGAATGTTAAAGAGGCTTTTAGATAGGCACATAGATATCCAGGCAATGGAGGGATTATGGATCAAATGCAGGCAGAGGTGAGTAGTTTAATTTGGTATCATGTTTGGCACAGACATTATGGGCTGAAGGGCCTGTTCCTGTGCTGTAATGTTTCTGTGTCCTATGTTCTAACTGTTAAATGCAAGAACTGTTGGCTGGATCCACTGGAAAAGCTCAGGAGCAGGAGTGTGGGGGGAACAGAAGATGACATGGCCAGCATTACTCGAGCAGACCGGGATTCATAAACTAGGCTAATGATGTGCCTTCCAAATTATTGACAAGGACAAGTGTAGGAAGGAACTGCAGATGCTGGTTTACACCGAAGATAGACAGAAAATGCTGGAGTAACTCAGCGGGCTCGGCAGTATCTCTGGAGAAAAGGAATAGGTGACGTTTTGGGTGGAGACCCTTCTTTAGACCGGGCATGCCCTGTACAGGGCACGTCCACCAATGCTTGTGGTGACTGGATCATAGCGTAATGCGTCTTCCTGAAACCATGGATGTGGGTTGACAAGGAGAGGGGGGAGGTCTCCATAAAGGAGAGTGTTGCTTGCCTATCTGAAACTCCTGGACTGCACATCAAAGCTTTGGTGATCAACGGGTGGGGACTTACTTCACTTTGTGGTTCCACCGTTCTCGTAGACCAGTCTCCCCCTCCTTCTCGCCGGTGTCTCTCTTCTCCTCTGACTCGTAGTTGGAGGGAGCTTTCTGCCTGTGCCTACGCCGCCTCTCTGCTCCCTCCGCATTCTGACCTTTGCCGGGCGCGTCGCCCTCCCGCGTGCCGGAGCGCGAGCCGTCCTTGGCCCGGCTGCGCCTCTCGGCCTTGGTGCCGTTGGCCGTGCCGTTGCCCTCCCGGTGCTGCTGCTCGGCGCCGTGCCGGTGGGACCGGTGTCGCTTGTGCTCCCTCTCGGGGGCCTCGCCCGCCGAGCTCTGCGGGTGGTGGTGGTGCCTCCGCCCTCCTTCCCGGCTCCTGCTGCGCTCGCCCTTCCCCTCCTTGGCCGTCTCTTCCCGCTCTTTCTCCGTTTCCTTGTTCCGGTTCCTGTGGGAGCGGCGCTGCTCGTCCTTGCTGTTGGCCGTGGGCTCTGCCGGCTCCGCGGCACCGTCTCCCTTGTCCTTGTCCTGCTCTCCCGGCTTGTCTCGGTGCCGATGGGGCCGCTTTGGTGCCTCACAGTCCTCGGGCTGCACCAGCCTCTCTTGCTCACTGTCCTGGCAGTCACTGGCGCACATCTTATCAGTGCCCTTCCTCACATTGTTCCTGGGTTCCACCACCAAAGGCCGATCCAGGTGGGTTTTCATATCTGGGCGGATCTGATGGGAAGAGACATATATTCTGCGCTGCTCCTCATCCAGCTCATTGAAGAGGGCCTCCTGACTGGTTAGGAGGTGCTGGCGCCTCAATTGGGAAGTCCTCTGTTCCCAAATGGACATGGACTTGAACGACTTCTGTTGATCTTTGCTGCAAACGACAGAAAAGAAAAGCAACATGTACTTTCACAAAATCCACGAGGAATTTCATTCATCTTAAATCTCCACAGATTACTTAAAGCAAACGGGCAAAGATAGCAGATTGGTGCTTTGGTCAGAAGTTGGTACTTTCACAGCGCAGACAAAAGATCAAGATATTTAACCGAGGCTAGCTGGAATTTGCCTCAGATGTTGGTTTGCAAATTGGTGTTGGTGTGCATCCTCCATCATCCCTAATCCGACTGCCCTTGCCAAATATAAAGGTGAGAACAAGGAAAGGCCCTCCATTTGGAGATGCCACAACATCTAAAGCAATGGGTCCTGTCATCAAGCGGGAGAGTGGCTCTCTGGTATTCTGCGACAAATTTCTCATTCCATGCTTGCATTAAAAGATAGCCCTCTCTCTCTCTCTCTCTCTCTCAGAAGAAGGAAAGTCAAAGTCAGACAATAGCAACAGCAAACGCGAAGTAAAAAAAGACCAAACACATTTCCTCATGTAAACCAAAATGCAAACGTTCACTGTCCTGTCAGCAGCAAGTCCCGTCACACATTACCACTCAGAAACACCGAAGCACTTCTGCTGCGATGGTGAAGGCAAACACACACACGCACACACACGTGCACCGAGATACTCCAAATGACACGGAGAAACACACGGACGGACGGCAGCACTGAGATGAGCCAGTGAAATGAGCCTGTGGGACATAAAGCGCTCCTCACGGCACAACACACACAGGTAGTTTCAGCTAAAAGTAATACTTTCAACACCTGAAACATAATGCTCACGATGACCCATAGAATACACTTTCGCAAACTGTAGCATTGAACCAATAACTTGGAATCATTCTTCAAAATGACTGAATGATTTCTGTATCCTTTGGTATCCTTTGGTATTTTTCCGCCAATGAATGGTCATATTAGAATCTCTCTTAAAGTACAAAAATAACTTGGAATAAATAGTGCAATTGTTTCATCACAACCGATTGCTGCCCAGTTGAAGACCTTCACTCACTATATTTTAGCATCTGTATCCAACTTCCTAAACTTACTATAATTTCCAAATTATTGCAAACTATATATATAAAATATATATAAAACTATAGGAAATAGATTAAAATTTTTAATTTAAAAATCAGTAGTGAGGGATGACAAGCTTAACTTTGATGAGCATGATTCTGATCACCAATACATCACTGATACATTATAAAACTAAATATTAGAGTTTACCTGAAAATATTTTACTCGAAAGTTTGAACAAAAAATTAACAGGTCTTGAAAGTACACCTTGTAATAATATTTGTACAGATAAAGCACTTAATATAAATTCCTTTCCCACTATAATAATTGAGGCGTGAACCCCTTCAAGTTCAGTAAGCCAGCCAATTATTCATAAAGCACATCCTGCAGAAGCACTTGCTCTTTCCTTTTTACAAACTGCATAAAACTCTGACAATAATCAACTTAATCGCGGAGAAGTAGTGAGGGATCACAAGATCACAAGTGTTCCAAGGAATTGTTCTAAGATTCTTTTTTTTTGTGATTGGATACTCTTGATATGCATACCCTACAGCTACTAAAGTCCTTCGTTTTCTTACATTGTTAACCCCAATTATTACATCCTTATTGCTCAAGTTGTATAAATGTCATATCATTAATTTACGGGGTTACAAAATAGAAAGTTTCACCGAATAAATGACACAATGGTAATTTAAATGGGCCGAAGCTCTTAACTCCCATTTGTAAAAGAGGGTATCATTAGGAAAATAAAATCCTGTAGTATTTTCAAGTTAATTCAAAATTTAACAATGATGCCTTGAAAGGCAAATGGACATTAGAAAAGCCACATGACATTGATACTTTAAACTAGTATTAACGATTTACATTTGAATGTAAGAATTTGGGGGACGAATTATTTATTTTTGATGGTAACTGAGAGTTTTTTTGTTTCTTTGCAAGTAATTTTGTGATCTCAACTGGGCAATTTGTTTGTTATTACCCGTGTTTGGAAGGCAAGGTGAAATTTTGTCTCTGTTCGAGTTGAAATGTTACCCGATTGAATATGGAAAGTTCAAGGGAACAAATATAAGTTGCAAACGGGGTTGAAATGCACAGAAGCCAGCAATGAGAGTGAATGAAGTTGACAAAAAGGACTGTCCAAACAGTTGAAGAGCAACAACCACTATGCGTACAACACCTACTCTTCACACTACGGGAAAATGGTGAATGAGGCTTTCTGAAGGGGTTACCATATAATATTGTAACAGAGAGCAGACTCACGGTGAATTTACGCTGGAGACTGATGAGCTGCGAGATAGAGCACCTCGATTTTGCTTTACAAAACTGCACATGCAAAAAAAGATGAGACAAAAAATACATTGGGAAAAGATCAACAGGCTCCATCAGATTCACAGGTAGGGTTGCATTTGTCTGCCACTCCACCTCCACAGACTTAATCAGAACAGTTATTCTGACGAAAACTGCTGCTGGATTAATTACAATGCAACGAAAACGACAATCAATGTTTCACCCTTCAGACTCCATCCTGCTTCGCTTTTACAGCACTACCACGGCCGCGCAGAGCAGAGCAGCACCTTCAACAAAGGAAATACACTGAGCAAGTGCCGCTTTGTGAAAACCATTCTGGAAGTTACAATCTGAAATAGAGTTAAGGAGATTACTGACAAAATTAAAATCAAAAACATGCAGCCCGAGAAGGAGTGGGCTCCATCACAGAGTTGGTGGGAAAGAGCAAATGCGTCATTCGTTTGTAATAACTACTTACCACTTTTAAGACACAAGGTGGGAGAAACAAAAGGGGGCCGAACTTAACAAAGCTGCTTTGTAATTCAACACAAAGTAAAAGCAAGAAGTGGGAATACTCAATAAACAAAGTGCCAGATCAACTAAGACTCAGTTTTAGAGGGAAGGGGGGAAATCAGGATTGAGGCTTGCAAAGTTCCTGTCAGTGGGGAAGTGTGCAAAGTTCAATATATGTGTGACGTTTAGCCCACTGAAATAATGTAGATGCTTTAAAATGTTAGTTTTCTAAATTCTACCATTTAGCTTGGGAAGAAATGGTATGGGGGAATTCACTTCAGTTTAGTTTATTGTCACGTGTACGGAGGTACAGTGAAAAGCTTTTGTTGGGCGCTAACCAGTCAGCAGAAAGTCAATACATGATTACAATCGAGAATTAAATGTCCAAAGGCCCAGGTGGTACTTTGATGACCATTACATTAACAATGGTAACTGTTTTTCTAGCCACATGCCGATCAGTTTTAATGAGCTGCTGGGAGGATTGGAAATCTGAGATGCTGAAGACAAGGCCACACGTGGGTTGCCCTGGTACAGCTGTCAACAGGCTCAGAAAAAAATGCCCCATACTTGCAAAAGGTGATGCTCGTGCTGATTAATGGTCGGGAAAAAATAATGGAACCATTATTCTGAGGAACAGTGAACCAGGCTGAAAATATAGATACGTCAATATAGATACGTCAAATCAATGCTGTATCCCGACCTCACAAATCAGTGGGAAAAAAACCGCAGCAATTATTGAGTTTGATTATCCGCTCCGCAAACTGTGCAACTTATCTCCACTTCTTGCTTTCACTGTTGCGTTTCGCTGCAGATCAAAATAAACCAGCCTAGGAACACAAGAGGTTTGAATCAAAACACAGCTGCTTTGAGGAAAGAGGAGGGAGTTGGGTTCTGGGGCTGGTTATATCAACTCACCTCTGTACAAATTAAAGCAATGAAAAGCTGAACGGAAAGAAACACAATCAAATGAAACAGTTTGCCATTCAAATTAATGCAGAGAAATAGGTGAAACAAACAGAAAATGTGTTTAAATCCATGTGGATGGATTCTATATATGTGCAGCAGTAAATTATATTTTTGTTCCAAGTCGCACATTTGACTGAATGGCAGCCCATTGCTCTTATTATTGTTGGGGTTATATAGCTACACAGCTTGGAAACAGGCCCTTCGGCCCACCTTGTCTTGGCTAACCAAGTTGTAATACTGGCCTAGTCCCATTTGCCTGTATTTGACCGTAGCCCTATAAATCCTTCCTATCCTTACTAACTGAGATTTTTGTAAATTAAAACAAAAATAAATGAATCTGAAGAAAAATCAGACTTCAGATGGTCAACTTGATCTTGCCTTTGTCCATTGATCCCAGCTCCATCTCCCTGCAGCCACACCTAATTTCTGCTTTCTGAAGTTGGTAATTGCTCTGGACTGCAGGCAAGCCTAAGACGAGGCTGAAGCAAGACCATTGGGTCCCTTCCACACATTCATACTATTGATCCATCTATCTTCTTGTAACAGTCTCCTGGAAGGATTAAAAAGGAACGGAAGACCACTTTATGAAAAGCTCTGGAAATATTCTTTCCAATGCCCTTTGGCAAGTCCGAGGAGTCAACTCCTGTTGGTAGATGTTCTCATCCCCCATTCTTCTAGTTTAGCTTCTCCTACTAAACTCCTGGAAGGATTGCCTGGAATCAATACTCACCCCCAATGTGGTTCCAGAGTCACAGACGGCCTACTGGAAGGTTTCCCTGGTCAATAATCTTCAGGTATGAATTGGGGTAATAAAAATCTGGAAGACAACACTCTCAGCTTGATCTTGCCTATAGCCAAGGTGTAGCCTTACTTCAAGAGTTATTAAGCACAGAGGTGTTTCTACATTTATTTCTCGATCAGAGATGCTGATTCCAATCTCAGTGTCCTTCGCCCTCCTCAGACTAATGTAGGGGAAGTCATTGATAACTCACTGTCACCACAGGGCCTATGGCCCCACAGTGTTTGGTATTGGTGGCAGAACAAAAATATTTGAACTGAAATAATGACAAATAAAGACAGAAAGTAAAATAGGCTTGATGTCTTCGCAAAGAACAATGTATGAAGTGTAATGACACATACGGGCAGCTTTCAAGCATGTTGGTCTCGCATGGAGACTGAACTTACGCTGCTGCTATGGATAGATTTGTCGCAGATATTGGGCTGACATCCGCAACCTCCATTGCCTTTTGGATGGTATTTTTCTGGATATTGGCTTCTTCCATCTCTTCTTCATCCTGAAGAGGGAAATAATAATAGAATCAAATACGCACTGCCTCGCTCAGACCCATTTGGCTGAGCTTTCAAAGCACGAACACTGGAAAGATACTTTCCTTCTTTCCATAGCTAATTGTGAAATGCATTATCAAAGGTGATAAAGTCTTTTGTTGGGCAGTTAAAACTGTCTCCATTAGCAAGAAGGACTTTAATGAAAAAACTGTTTAAATATTTGGCATAACAACCAACCTGGATGTATTTTTTTCAAAACGTGTTGTACAAAGAGATAGGTTTCAAAGACACATTGGAATGGCAGTTGGATGTGGACTTAATAAGGAAGAAAATTGCAGAGTTATGACAAAAGGAGGGAGAGGGGGATGTTGTACTTCGTGGTCCGGTACCTGTTGTACCTTTGTTGAGACTCTGGACGGACCACAAGTACACGTGTGTAAAAGGTTATAATGCTGGAGCTTAACTCCAGGCTGTTTATTCCGTGGCCACCTGGATCCAGAGTGGCCACCTAATCACATCATTACCTTATATACACATTACTACACAGGCAAACAAAGTAGTCCTTGGGATACAACAAAGTAGTCCCTACAATATCACAACAGGGGACTGGGCCTAATTACATAGTCGTTTGGATAAATATGATGCTGGGAAGACACAAAATGCTGGAGTAATTCAGCAGCTCAGGCAGCATCACTGCATGGAGAGGTGACATTTCGATTTGGGACCCTTCGTCAGACTGTCTGAAGAGGACCCAAACTGAAACGTCACCATCTTCTCCAGGGATGTTACCTGACTTGTTGAGTTACACCAGCATTTTGTTTCTTTCCTTGGTAAACCACATCTCTAGTTCTTTGTTTCTACTTATAAACGTGATGTTACGAGTTACCTGCTGTGGTCTATATCCATTATAATAGGTAAATCCTGTCTCCAGGTAGCAACGCCTTCTGTTCACCTGGCACACGCACAATGCCAATGGTTCTTATCCTCTATCATGTCAAACGAAACACAGGTTTTCCATGAGCAGCACTGGCAGTGATGGGATGAAGACACATGGGATGAGTGCTTGAAGAACCTGCCGATCACATTCCTCAGCAACTGAAGCATCCCCGCACACTGTGAGACAATGTCCACACATGGGCTGATAAGTGGAAAGGAACATCTGTTCCACAACGGCCATTTTCGACAAGGGAAACTGACCAACTTTCACATTCAATGTTATTACCATCACTCAGTCCCCACTATTAACATGGTGAGGCCACCACACACCAGCAACTTAACTGAATGATATTGATCAGAGGCTGGATGTTCCGTCGTGAGTGACCGACCGACCGACCGACCTCTTGACAACTCAGAACTTCTCCCACTATTCAAGGCACATGTCGGGAGCTTGTCGCAACACGCTTCACCTGCTGGCTGAGTGCAATTCCTGTAACTTTCAATCACCGCAAGAACGTCCAGGACAAAGCAGCATACTTGATTGGTACTCCATCCGCCAGAGTGCACATTCATTCCTTCTCGGCGAGACTACTCTGACAGCAGCTCCTAAACCACTACCTCAGTCGCCGACAAAGGACAAGGGCTCCATGCAGGGGCAAACACTAACAGCAGCTCCCCACCAAATCACTCCTCGTCCTGACTTGGAAATCTATTGCCAGCCCGTCTTGCCACTAAATCCTTCCCCAACAACAGTGTGGGAAAACCTTCATCACAAGGACCACGGCGGTTCAAGAAAGCAGCCGCCTTCTCCATCTCAAAAGCAATTAAGAGTGGCCAATTATTGTTTGTGTTGCCAGCACAGTTCATATCGCAAAAATTGAATAGATTTCCCATTTATTGCAATAGCCATTCTGCCACATGTCACTCCTCATCTCTGATTTACTGAGGAAAAGGTAATTGCTTTGGAGCAGGATATCACCAGCACGACATTTCGTACACTGCAGGCAAGCTTCCAAAGTAAAGGTGTCAGGGGTTACGGGGAGAAGGCAGGAGAATGGGTTGAAAGAAAAAGATAGATCAGCCACAATTGAATGGCGGAGTAGACTTGATGGGCCGAATTGCCTAATTCTGCTCCTAGTTCAGTTTAGTTTATTGTCACGTGTACTGAGGTACAGTGAAAAGCTTTGTGCTTTGCTGTGATAATAATAATAATAATAATAGGTAAATCCTGTAAATATTAATAATAATAATAATATATTCCTTTATTTGTCCCAAACCGGGGAAAGACTTATGAACTTACGGACTTATATGTGGAGATATAAGATATATGTGGAGATATATGTGGAGATGTAATCATCTCTCTCTCTGATGATTACACCATCCCAGAAATAAATCTGATGCATCTTCGTTACACTAACACTGTTACAACGATCTTTTCTCGCCTGTAGAGGTCCACCTGAACTTAAGATTCCAGGTGTGTTTTCTCCAGGGCCCTACATAATTGCAGTAAAATGTCTTTACTCTTATATTCAAAATGTCATGCAGTAAAAGCCATTGTACAATTTGCCTTCCGAATCGCTCCCCATACCAACATGCTAACTTGCCACAGTTTGTGTCAAAGACACCCAGGTACATCTGAACTCCAAAATCTTTCAAATTCTCATCATCAAAAATATACACTGCTTTACGATTTAAAGACTATCACTGCAGACCCTACGGTCTTGATTAGTAAGGGAGTCAGGGCTTGTGAGGGAAGGCAGGAGAATGGGGTTGAGAGGGAAAGATAGATCGGCCACAGTTGAATGGCGGAGTAGACTTGACGGGCTGAATGCCCTAATTCTGCTCCTAGAACTTATGAATGTACAACTCAATTATGTCAAGAAAGCTTCAGAGACAAACACAATATGAATAAACAATTATGTATGATTCGTTAACTTTTAAATATAAAAGCTATTTTCATGTAAAAAGCATATTGTTCTTTATTAAGAGTAATGAGTTTAATGTGATAAAAATACTATCTTGCCTTCCAATATAAACTAAACATTACCTGAGAACCACGGCAAAGTATTTGCATTGCAACTTTGAACATTTATTGCTCGATTTACAGAGAAGAGAATGAGTTGGTGTGCAAACCTTTGTTAGCTCCTGTGCATTTGCCAGGTTGTCGACAGCAATGGCCAAGAAGACGTTGAGAAGGGTATCTGTTCACGACAACGCTAAGGAGAAGGTCAAAGGATAGCAAAAGTGGTCCACAGCACATTAATTTATTTTGCCCATTTGTTAACTCATATACCCGTTTAGAGAGAGGGAGAGTGAGTAGGGTAACAAAGGTATCCAGGATTCATACAGCTGACAATCCTTCAGACCTCAGTCAACATGGATTATTTGACTTCGATATCCTCATGGAATATAGAGCAGTACAGCATCGGAACAGGCCTTTCAGCCAACAATGCTGTGTTGACCATTATGCCTATCTGATCTAACCCCACATGCCTGCTCATTCCATGCCTGTTCATGTGACTGAAAAATGCTTCTAAATAGTTGCTGTCATTTGTTTCCCAATCACCTCTCTGGCAGCATGTTCCAGGCACCTGGCATTCACTGCGAAGTAAACTTGTCTTGCAAATTTCCTTTCTTGATTAGTACGGGTGTCAGAGGTGATGGGGAGAAGGCAAGAGAATGGGGTTAGGAGGGAGAGATAGATCAGCCATGATTGAATGCCGGAGTAAACTTGATGGGCCGAGTGGCCTAATTCCTCTCCTATTCCTTGTGACCCCTCTCACCTTAAAGCTATTTCTTCTGATATTTGACATTTCCACCCTGTGAAAAAGATTCTGACTGCCTTCCCTGGCTCTGCCTCTCATGACTGTCTATACTTCCATAAAGGTTGTCCTTCGGTCTCTGATGCTGCAACAGAAACAATCCAACTTTTATCTAATACTCTCTAATCCAGTCGACATCCCAATGAACCTCTTCTGCGCTTTCTCCCAATCCTTCCTGTACCCAGGACGGCCGGCACATAATACTCCAAGTGTGGCCGACCAAACTTTTAAACAGCTGCAACGTTACGTGCCAACTTTTGTGCTGAACGCCCTAACTGCTGAAGGTAAGCATCCCTGCATTGCCACTTTCAGGGAGCTATGGACTTGCAACCCAAAATACCTCTGTGCATCGATGCTCCTTCGGTCCCTGTCATTTACTGAATACTTTCCTCCCACATTAGACCTCTCAAAATGCATCACTTCACACTTGTCCATATTCTCTGCTCAAATTACCGACTGATCCACACTCTGCTGTATCCTTTGACATCCTTCCTCACGATTCACAAATCCACCAATTTCCTGTCATCTGTAAATTTACTAATCAGACCATTTTCATCCACTTATTAATATATATATATATATATATATAATCCCAGCACCAATCCTTGTGGAACACCGCTGGTCATAGACCTTGAGTTAGAGAAACAGATTCCATCACTTCCTTCTGTTTTCTAAGATCAAGCAAACTTGGATCTAATTTACCAACTCACGGTCGATCTCATCTTCTGGACCAGTCTACCTTGAGGGTTTTTTTGTCGAAACTTGATTTGTCAAATATTTCCATGTAGACAATATCCACTGCCCCACCCTAAGTAGCAGCCTCCCTTTAGATTTATGCCAGTCAGTGAACTGAGGACTAGTAATTCTCCGCAATGGTTTGAAGTCGACAGACACGTAAAGATGAAGCTGTGATCCACTTGGAATTTAATACCATTGTTTTTTGATATCTGAAGGAATGAAGGGACATGGGGATAGAACCTATATAGGACAATATAGGATGAATAATCATAGTATGTTGGATCAGCACAAACCCAAGGAGCTGCAAAACCACTTTTGTTCCTACTCCAAAAATGCTGACCATGATTTAAAGGATACAATTACCAAACAGTGTCAAGATAATAAAATAAACAGATGAAAACATCCCCCTCTTCACTCCTCCTTGTGATTCAATTCCAAAATACATAACCGCATTCCAGTCTTCCCCCGTCAGGACCTGTGGAATTATCAAACCAATTCCATCAATTTATCTGCATTCAGCACCGTACTGATCGAACATGCAAATGATGCGAAAGATTTCATTACTTAGAAATGCATTATAGTTAAAACGCATCTAAATCAAGATTGAGCGCAAACACCCCAAAATGAAAATCTTAACTTTTTTTTAGTGTTGAAGTTTTAACGTGTATTCTGTGCTGTTGGAAACAAGGAAGGATGCAGACTTGGGTTCATACTCATCTATCTGCAAGGGATCAGACAGGATGCAGCGGTGGGGAAAACGAAGTTGGAACTGCTTGAAAAGGCAGGGCTTTATCATTCGTACACATCGTCAATGCCTGGATATGTATTGGATTTAGATGTACTGCTGGTCAGCTAGTTTAGTAATGGGATACATGGATATTTAGCACAACTCATTTTGCTGATGGCCGCTTGCAAGGGGCAAAGAAGCAGGACTTGGACTGACACGGTAGTTTCACAGACCGCTGTGTCCGAGACCTCAGAGAAAGGAGCAGAGCTACTTTCAACAGCACAAGCCTTGCTGGAGACAGGATGGATATCCCTGTTGCTGATGCAGGCTCAAGGCATGGACCTAACGCACACTGATCTGGTGAGCTGCTTTCATGCACCAAGCCTGTGCAGGGATTAGAGGATGTAGCTGGTCGAATGCAGAGAGCTGACCACAATCTGGGTCTGATAGAGAGATGGCAGCATGTCCATTCTGAAGTCCTGAGTGGATTAACCATCTCAACCTCCTTCTAAAGTCCCATCATCACAGAAGCCAACATTAGAATCAGGCAATATTTCATTGAATTGTTTGCCCCATGGTTGATCTTTTGAATGTCGTACATCCAGCTGCTGCAAGCATTCACTTTCATGGGCATGATACACTATTGAGTGTGGAGGACCCAGAACATGAATGGAGCAACCCAATGCTGTGTGGTCACAGGAGGCCACATTGCCCAGTGCTAATGTCGACACACACTCAGTGCACACTGCTCTCACATGCAAGAAAGAAAGCATGATTAAAAGGCAAAAATAAATTTTAAAAGAACTTAATTCAGCTATTAAATTCTTTATGTTATTTTTTACCTGGAACACAGTGAGAATTGCAGCAGGAAATGTGTCAAAATTTGTTGGAGGGGTTCCATCTTCAAAATTAAACCTGGAGACAAACAAACCACATGTGATCCAGCCACTGCTGTTACTGATGTACGACAGATAACTCTAAGTGCCCAAGAGCAGGGCAGCAATATAAAAGGTACCAACATGGAAAAACATGGCTCAGTACTAAGACTCTCGGACAAAATGTGTAACGTGTTTCACGGTGTGTACTGTGGTCATGGGAAACAGACCCTGTAAGCAAGCTGGGAACCTTGAATGGACGGAGCTTGTACCATGCTGTGAAACTGTGTGGGGTAAATGTACCTGCAAACACGAGGCGTCAATGTGAGCTGCACCAAACTTAGTAAAAGGAGTCTGCCACCTGAAATTACTCAACCATTAAACCTTCTCCAATTAGTGTCATTATTTGATAATCACCAATAATGTAATGATGTGGTTCCAGTTAAAAATCTATTCAACTCAGATTTTTTAAAATTATTTTGGGAAGCTTTTCTTTCTTTCTTCTTCCAACCCTTTAGCTTTAATTTAGTTCAGCAATAATACACACGAAAAAATATTTGAATTCAGAGTGTAACTCACTGTCCTCCAAAGAGTTGCATTCCAAGTAAGGCAAAGACCACAATGAACAGGAAAAGCAGGAAGAGCAGGCTGATAATGGATTTCATGGAGTTCAGCAGAGATACCACCAGATTACGCAATGAGTTCCAGTACCTTTAAAGACATAGACCAGCCTGTTTAGTCAAATAACCACCAAAAAAGGAATTACAGGACATAGAACGTAGAACAATGCAACCCAGAACCAGGCCCTTGGGTCTGACAATGTCTGTGCTGAACATCAAGCCAAGTTAAACTAAGCTCATCTGCCTGCGTGTGATCCATATCCCTCTATTCCCTGCATATCCATGTGCCTATCGAAAAGCCTCTTAATTACACTTTTGTATCTTCCTCCACCACCATTCCTGTAGCCCTTTCAAGGCACCCATCACTTTCTGTGCATTAACATTTCCCTGCACATCTCCTTTCAACTTTTTGCTCCCATCTTTTAAAACTATATCCTCTAGTCTTTAACATTTCTATCCTGGGGGAAAAAAGGTTCAAGGTCATCCTTGCGGCCAGGTGCTCCACATTGAGTGATCACCCAATGTCAAGTCAAGCTTTTTGTGGCGTGCACATGTATGGCAAGGTTAAAGTACAGTGGAAATCTTTGAAAAAGGTCAAATGCTGTAATCTAGGTTGGTAGAAGCGCAAATGAACCTCTGTTTCAGATGGAAAGACGGTTTGGGTTCCTGGACAGTCGGAAGGGAAGCGGCAAAGGGAGGTGTTGTATCTCCTGTGGGAAATGGGAACGTGTCAAACAAGGGGGACAGGTAGGTGAGGACGGGAGGTGCAGACCAGGGGGTTGTGAAGGGAGCAGTGCCTATAAAATGGTGAATGGGGAGGGAGGGGAATATGTGTCCAGTGATGGAAGCATGTTGGAGATGGTGGAAATAGCTGAAGAGAATTGAACTTGATTTAAAATGAACTAGTGGATGAACTGTGGACACGTTTGAATGTTGAGTGTTTGTTAACAGGATTGACATCTGAGAACGAACTTAGATGCTGTATATTGATTGATATGCACAAATTACTCAGTGAAGTAACAAGTGTTTGACCATTTTATTTGTGAGAAATTAATAATGAAGATATAACACAAATAAGGTTGACTTTACAATTTATTTCAAAAAGGGCGTTCAAAGCATATAAGTGTGGCTCATGGATTCATAACTGGAAGGTTCTGGGAATAAACGATTACAATAGGTCAGTGGAGAGGCTTAAATTCTAATGACATGAAAAATATTTCTCATTTTGGTGCAGAAGTACCCGAGTAATAGAACTGCGAGCAGCTACAAAATAAGCTCAGTTTCAACATGTCATAATAATGAACGTAGAGGGAATACACAAGGAAAATTGCCAGGTTGTGAACTAATTGGACGACCTGGTCAAATAATTCACACAGGCAGATTGACTTCCTTTAATGCTCTGAGATATATTACAGCTCTAATGTCCATTAACTCTATCATCACATTTACAAACATACCCCTAAGGAACAATTGTGGCCAACTTGGCCTCTCAATACTAACCCACGTTCAATAAGATCAAGGCTGCTCGGCCTATAAATTTAACTCCACATTTCTACCCGCATCTGGTAACCTACCACGCTTTGATTAGCTAGAATTTACTCATTCTACCTTCAACATATTTGTAATTCTTTGCTTTCACTGCACATTGAGGAAGAGATTTCCAAAGACATATTTGTAATTCTTGCTTCAACATATTTGTAATTCTTTGCTTTCGCTGCACATTGAGGAAGAGATTTCCAAAGACCATTCAAGAGGAGAACTCCACATTATTAATGGTGGCTCGAGTTCTTGAATGGCCCACAAGAAACAAACATTCCCTGGCAAGAGCCCTCAATCACGTTTGCACTTACTCTTCCACACTCAAGCGGATTTAAGCCTGGTCTCTCCTTTACAAAATTCTGTCCAATAAACCTTCCCTCGACTGCTTCCGATGTATTAACAGTCTTAAGTCAGTCAACAAGCACTGTACACTGTATTGTGTTTTGCAGCACACTTGCCTTCATTGGGAAAGGTATTGAGTACAAAGATTTGGACATCATGATGCAGCTATACAAGACATTGGTGAGACCACATTTGGAGTAGTGTGTCGAGTTCTGGTCACCCAGATATAGGATGGATGCCACAAAATTGGAAAGGGTGCTGAAAAGATTCACAAGAACTTTACCTAGACTTGTGGCTTGTCTTAAAGGGAGAGGTTGCATAGGCTGGAACGTTTTTCTTTGCAGTAGAGGAAGCTGAGGGGTGACCTTATTGAGCTGTACAAGATTATGTGGAGTGAACAGTGAAAGTGAACAGTCAGCCTTTTTCCCAGCTTAGAAAGTTCTAAAACCAGAGGGCATAGGATTAAGGTGAGAGTAGCCCAGTATGCCAACTTGGTTGGCATGGACAAGGATGGTGGAAGGACCTGTTTCTGTGCTGTATATCATGATGATTCTATAACAAGATCGTCTCACCAATGCCCCATGTAACAAAAAAGTAACCATTCTACTTTTGTAATCATCTCCCTTTCCAAAAAATCATAACATTCAGTTTAGTTTTGTTTATTGTCACTTGTACCGAGGTATTGTGAAAAGCAGTTAAGCTTTCTGTTAAGAAGTTTAAAAAAAAGATCCCTGAGGATGCATGTATTGATTTCCGGCAGCATAACCAGTAAGACTGGGCTTTGGCTAATACTTATGTAGGTCCTAACCCACCAGGGAAGAGAGCTGTAATGTTTAGAGCCAATGCTATTTACGGGCCTGGTACCATCTTCTGCAAATTACACAATATAAGCAATATGAACAATATGAGTCTTAAGAGGGGTCCCGACCCAAAATGTCACCTATCCTTTTTGTCCAGGGATGCTGCCTGACCCATTGAGTTACTCCATCACTTTGTGTCTATCTGTGATTAAGGATATGTGGGGTTGCAGCCTTAACGGAGAGTTAATAGCGTAGCCTGTCACAGACTGGACAGTATTTCTCCATTATTGCAAGCTAAAATTAAAAACATTGTAAAGGAACATCAATAACAATTTGAAATTCTCCTTACTTGGTTACTTTGAAGATTCTGAGTAATCGAAGTGCTCTGAGAACACTTATACCAAACGAGGTACCTGGTTTGACAGCCGCCCAGATGACTTCGAATATACTGCCAACTATTACCTGAAAAAATACAATGCATCTTCAATTGGGGAGCTACCAACATTAATCTCACTTTTTGGCTGCTTGCAATCACCAAAGCTCAATCTTACCCCAAAATCAAAACAGTTGAACGAAGAATGGAAGTAATTTCTTGGGCCCAGACCATACATCTTCAAGGACATCTCAGTCAGAAAAAGCCCAAGGAAAACAAACTCAGCAAAACCTGAAACAAAAACAACCTGTTAAGATCGTCATGGGGAAAATAGTAGGTCAGTTACAAAATGTGCATGTTATCAAACTTGTGAGTAAAACAATGTCAAAGGGTGACCTGGTTAATGTGCACAGGATTTCAACTTTAAGGTGTGACACAAACCTGCACCATCCAATGTGCCAATTCCACCCACTTCATTTGTGCCTACTTTCGAACCCGGGTCTCCGGCGTTGCTTTCGCTGTAAGGCAACAATTCTACTGCCGCGCCACCATGCCGCCCTGGGTTTTGTTCTGCCCCCTCCTTTCTTTACTGTTTTCTTCCCCCCCCCTCTGAAGAAGGGTCCTGACCCAAAATATCACCTATCTAAGTGTTCCAGAGATGCTGCTGAGCTACTCCAGCACTTTGTGTTTTTGCATCTGCAATTCTTAGTGCGTCCAGTTCTTTCGTGAGTAGGGTTAGCAAGTCATTGAAGTTGGAGAATCCGATATTGAATCTGGAATGCTGCAAAGTGGCGAGAAGGATTATGATGTGGTGCTCCTCAAGCTTGGAATGGGTCTCACAGTAACAGTGCAGGAGGCCACAGGCCGCTGAGAGTGGGAGCGGGACGGTGAATTAAACTGAGAAGCAATCGCAAGTTCAATGTCACTCCTGTGGGTTTATTGAATCTAATCCCATCCATAGATGGGACCCATTACATCGATGTCAAAGGTCTTGAACATAAGATCCTGCTCATGATGGTTTTGTTCTACTTGGTGCATTCTTTGAGATACACGAGAAACTTGCAGCCATGAGTAGGTTTTGTTTACATTTTTACATTTGTGTTGAACCTCACCGGGATGAAAATGTAAAAAATAATCCTGGATGAAAAATGCTGGAGTAACTCAGCAGGTCAGGCAGCATCTCTGGAGAAAAAGAATAGGTGACGTTTCGGGACTGAATCCTTCCTCAGATTGTTAGCTATCCACATTCTCCCGGGACGCTGCCTGACCCGCTTAATTACTCCAGCACTTTGTATCTGGCTAAATAATTGTTTAAGTTACTCTGAATATATTATCCTTTACCCAGGCAAAACCAAAGTCCACTTTAAGTGCAAAGGTAATAGCTTATTGATCAGTTTTGCAACAAGGTCTGTACAAGGTCAGGGCGGCACGGTGGCGCAGCGGTAGAGTTGCTGCCTTACAGCGCTTGCAACGCCGGAGACCCGGGTTCGATCCCGACCACGGGTTGTGTCTGTACGAAGTTTGTACGTTCTCCGTGTGACCTGCGTTTTCTCCGAGATCTTCGGTTTCCTCCCACACTCCAAAAACGTACAGATATGCAGGTATATTGGCTTGGTAAATGTAAAGATTATCCCTTATGTGTGTAGGATAGTGTTAATGTGTGGGGATTGCTGGTCGGCGCAGGCCCGGTGGGCCGAAGGGCCTGTTTCTGTGCTGTATCTCTAAACTAAACTAAACTAGTGTTTTTAAAAATCTTATTAAACTAAAATGACAACAAACATGAAAGTAAGGTTAACCTGATAGCCTCTCGCACACTTACATAGTGCCTCAGTGAGCCACTCTGGCTGGTCATAGTGGACAATTGCCACACAGAGAGTGTTCAGCCCCACCACACAGAGGACAATCCAATAAAAGCTTTGCGATTTCACCATGCGCCGAATAAAGAATCGGAACCTCTTCTCCTTCCTTCGAAAATAGGAAGATCTCTCGTTTTTGAGGCTTTTCAGGCTGGGCCGAGTAAACCCTGGGGGGGGAAGCAAGAGAAAATTAAATAAATGTTAGCACGTCTGCAAGTATGTACTTCAAATCAAATGGGAAGAATGTGTTCCAAAATCACGTGATGCCAATGGGCAAAACTTTACTTTAATGTTAAATATGCCATTAAGACTTACAGGAATATTGAACAGTGACAGTGTTTTCCTCATGAACTCTCTTTTTGTTTAACACTGAGTGAGATAATTTGTGACTGCTGACTTCATAACTCTTTTTGTGTTTTCCAAATAAGCATAATTATGCATTTGGAGTCTTTTGAACAAACTGCAGTCAGATAATTGTTCATGACAGCACCAATTTTCACAAACATCTCGATAATTACCTGGCTGGTAGTGGGATTGAAGTTCCAAGGGTAAACAATCAGACCCACTGTGATTTTCCACAGGTTTACGGGGAGGAGGGGAGTTAATTGTGGAGGGACTTGGTCAGGGCTGAGGGGCGGGAAAAATAATCTGCATTCTGCTTGATTCTGGGAGCTGACTCATGTATCGGGTGAATGGAAAGCCCTGGGTGTTTCTTAGGATTTCTGGTGAAATAAACTTTGAAGAACTAGTCGGAAAGTTCAGAGTGAGCACAAATAAACAACGTAATGCCTTTCATAACCTGGGATCAATTAGTACTCAATTCCCAGCCTCATCCAAGTTCCTTGCACATAACAGAAACAGGGAACAGGTCTTCCACTGCCGAGACAAGCAGGCACCGAGTGGAGACCAGGCCATTCAGATCCTCCAGCCTTTCACCTTTCTAATAGATCCGTGCCATACTCCAATTGCTCATCTATTTTCACAACTATTAATACCTTGCCTGGTAGCAGAAAAGATCTACACAGAATGCTGGAGTAACTCAATGGGCCAGGCAGCATCTCTGGAGAAAATGGATCGGCGACGTTTCAGGTCGGGACCCTTCTTCAGTATTTTTTCCATTTTCTTCAGAGGTGCTGCCTGACCTGTTGAGTTACTCCAGCAATTTGTGTCTGCGGTTCATTTTTATTACAGAAAAGACCAACCTGCCTCAGTTCAGAAGCTGTTAATTCACCACCAGCCTCAACATTTTTATCTGGGCAAATTGCTATTTAAATCAGTAATCAGTGTTCCTGTGGAAGAGGCATGAAGAGCTGAACAACCCATCACTATTCCCATGCTTGTTCCTGCTTCTAATATTGAGTTACAGTTAAACTTGAAATGCTTGATGATGCCAACTTTCAAAACACTCCACACCAAGACAAGATTATCCAAAAGTCTAAGCAACACTAAGTTCATAAAACGCCATCTCTTTCCTCTCTTGACTCAGGAACAGCTTATTTCCCTCTGTTATCAGGCTTCTGAACTTGTCCTTCCATTAGCTAGTGCACTGTCTGATTCACCTCTACCCCATTGAGAACATTGGACTTTGTCTACGGAATTGTTGTGCTACAATATGCTACAGAACCATATTCTGCACTCTGTATCTTCCCCTTTGCTTTATCTATTCTGCTTGAGTTTGACTTGATTGCATTTATGTATTGTATATCTAATCCGTTTGGATAGCATGCAAACCAAAGCTTTTCACTGTACCTCACTCAGTACATGTGACAATAATAAACCTAAACATAAACAAGATGGCCTCAGCCTTTCACCAGTATTGTAAATCATTTCTAGATAAGTACTAAGGTCTCTGACGGGATAGCCAGAAGTGGCCAGAGCAGCAGATTGGCATGGAACATTCACAATCACAAAAGATTTTGTTTCTAATTTCTCCGATCCCCTTCCCACCCCTCAGGAAGACTGGTTCCACGAGACACAAAG